>NC_141795.1:6246584-6333559 GCF_054643075.1 Acanthaster planci
GGCAGCGTCCATGTACATTCGTCACAGGTTAACGTTTGGATAACCAAGCTGAACTCTCTTCTGTTTCAAAGGAACATTCATTGCTGTGTAATAGAAAATTATAAATGTCACTTTTGCAAAATTTCCCTTTGTCTCTTGCTTTGTAAGCCATTTTGCTATTTCTCGCAGCTGTTCAGCTATCAAAATCTCACGAGGATTTCCGTATGTTCCTGTAAAACCCTGACTAGGAGGTGGTGTTTGACCCTGTTCGGAGAATAGGGTTGTTGGGTCGTGTTCCTTAGAGGGTGAGAACAAGAAACCTGTGTCAAGAACAGGCCACCCAACTCGACCCCATTGTACGTGTACATGTATATTTTTCACACAGTGATACCAGTTGTTCGTTTGTTGATGAGAACGCCCTAAATTGTATTGTCATTAATTACGCAACAACCACGCGTCTTTCCCGATGGGTGCACCCTAAAAAAAAAATTCCTATAGACACGCGATAAATCCCTATACTTTACTGTACAAAATTATCTGAAAAATATTCACAACTCTCACAGGTGTCCAGGCTGGACATAAAAATGTTTGACATGTCCTCTTTCATTTTTCCTTCAATGTCTATTGGGTTGATCAATGAACCCAACACAGACCACCATTTGAATGAAGGAAATATCACCGCCCGGAGAAGTGGCCAATTTGGAAATGCGTCTCTCTGCAAAACGGCTAAATAGTGTCACTTTCGGACCCGATTGCATCAAGATTGCTCAGAAATGGAAGCCCTGAGTCTGAGCCAGATGTCCAATGCCATATTTCTTCAATTCCCCAATTTCATGACTCTGAGGAATTCCTAATATAGAATAACCTGAGTGTACAACTTAATTGATAAGCTCAGCGGACATACTTCTGGCCTGTTTATCGGTAGTTCTGAGTGGTTACGCTGGGAACATGACACATTAGATTACCCATGACATATGAGATAACTTTCTGGAAGAGTTATTCGGAAACGTCAAGGCAAAAAGATGGTATACTTCCTGCCAATCATTTGAGTTGGGTTGAATTTGTCATTTTGTTGGTAAGTGGCGTATCCAGGGGAAGAGGAACAACTTGAACCCCTGACGGCCCTTTTTCAACTGAGAATACTTTATGCGTGAATTTAGGACAGAAACTAATCGGACCATCAAAAATAGGCTATGTTTTTTGCTCCCCCATTATCATATTCAATGAGATCAAAGGTCCATTCGCTTTTGAATTTGCCCCCCACCCCACACCCTAGCCTACACCAAAAGCTGGATACGGCGGTGGTGTTGGTGAAGACAGTTGCAGTGAAATGAAATGCATTGATACGCAGATTGTAGTTCATTTTAGTTCCCTTTCGATCGTAAAATCTTTTACCGCGGTATTAAACAGTAATTGTTGCTTGTTGAGACGTGTTTCATCGGTTTTATACACACCTAAAAGGCCCCCTCAGCTTCGCCTCGGATGAATTTTCCCTCTCAGGTGTACAAAACACCATGGCCCTGTACACAGCAGGCAACAATGGTGACACACTCATCGATTGTGACAACGCACAAGTAAGTGCGGTACCACCACAAAATGGTTTAATTTCACTAAATGCTGAAGTGGAATTAAATAATCCTGTGCGAGTTTTACTAAAAAAAAACTCGGTCTACCAGTCTTCAGTTTGCATTACAAGACGTAGCTGTATCTAAACAAAAGCTATCAACTTCTGTCCCTCGTCACCGCTACAGTGGAGATAAAATTAATGAACATGCTGCCAATCACATACAGTCTCTCTCTCACATTTAACTTCATTTTCAGTTTTTGATATTCTCGCTGACAGCCCAAGTCAAGATATAACCTATTTTCTCATGAGAATTCAAACATCCTAATCTTTGTACTGTTTTGCAAATAACCTTTACACAGACATCAGTGAACTTTTCTGTTGGTTGTTTTTTCTCGATAACCTCAAAATTGTTGTCAATCAACAGTGACGTCTGAAAATTCCATTGAGCATTGGTCTCCTTTTAACTGCATCACACAGCTAGGGTCGAATTAAGTTTCTTTGTAGTATTTCTTTGCTTTCATGACTTCATGTGTCATGCCAAATAACAAATAAAACGTGGTTAGTGTTTTAATGAGGGTCACACGCCAAGTAAAGGCTTGGTCATAAAATGTAAACTAAATAACGAATAAGTGATTTGCAAATGAGGACTGCGTGTAAACTGGTTCTATAAAAGAACCGGTTGATTTTGCAGCAGATGATCTGTGTCACGGATTTAATTCAGTCCATATTCCAGTTCTACGATCATGATGTAAATGTGTCTAAAACTTACCCCCAAATAAACTGCAATGCCCGCTCGCGCCTAGCCATGCTGTTTTTCTTTAATTCGTCACATTAAAACGAGGCATCGTTTCCACCACTTGTCTGCAGCTGCTTTCTCTCAGAATACAGGGTGTCATTCAGCGTCTGTGGTTACGCATGCGCAGTAGCCTTCACTGTGTTGGCAGCTCTCACATTATGCTAGGAGACGACACAAGGCGATATTTTCCCCGTCGGGGAGTCAATAAAGTTGGCGCGGTGTTTCTTTCCTTGCCTTTCCACCTCTGGGGGCCTGGGTTCGAATTCGGCTCGGTCCACATTTGGGACTGGGTTTTCAGTCCCTACCCGAGTCCGTGGGTTTTCCCCAAAACATTTTTCCCGGATTTTCCTCCTACTTCTAAAACTAAAACTGAACATTTTTGCAAAGAACCAGGCCTTGTTCACAGTCTTAAAATCAACAAAACCATATTGCATCCTTGCTGTACAGTGGATCCCCAAAGAAGCAATATTTGACGTTTTACTCCTCTTTCCTATTGCAGTGTTGCCAAATCTCTCAGTTGGAAACTTCAAGTTCATTCAATTGAATACTGTTGTTTTAATTACCAATGATTGTATAGCGCTGTTTAGCTGCGCGGCGCTATACAATCTTTGACTTTTTCCTTCATAAGACACATCAGTGTCCAGGTTAAGTCCCAAATTGTAAAATGGAGGCGTCCAGAAACTGGGTACCAACTCAGTTTGAGTGTTCCCAAAGGTATTTACGTCGTCTTTTACGGAGTAAACTCCATTCTTTTCGTGCACAGCACTACTTTTCATAGAGGTACTGGGAAACAGTCACAGGAAAACACGGCATACGTCCTAAATAGCTAGACTGGACATCATCAAACCAGATGAAAGATTAAGTTTGAGTATTTCTTCCCAGTGTTTGAACTTTATCATAACCAAAGTCTCGTCAAGATTTACTGCATTAGTTCTATGTCATGGAATAACTCAAAGTGATACGTTGTAATTCTTTTTTTTTTCGTGCATGAACGTGACCTGTTTTCGCCACACATCGACACACATCTCCGTATATTGACGACACAGCTATCGTGTTCCCAGATCCAGATAAATTTGTATTTGCATTGAAGTATCTCTGCCACAAGACTTATTGTAAGTTGACTCACATTGATTCCATTTCGGATTCTCCGGTAGCTGATAACTATATAATGTCCATGTTCACTCGCCTACAGACAGTAGGCCTAACTACACACTCAAGACTTTAGGTATTAAAGTTGGATGTTAGGGCTTTTGAATACGTGTATATCGCTAACTCTTTGTTTCTTCAGTTTCAACTTCTGTTAATTTGTGGCAGTTTGCACGCCAAACACAAATTGTTTATAAAGAAAACTGCTGTTTTAGATATAAGGATAAACAATGTCTTCCTTTTTTTCAAGATCGGTGTTTGGACCTTCACCCATTTTGTTTGTCTTGCATCCCAATCCAGACTTTGGCTGTTTTGTTCTTTTCATCTGTAATCATGAAGTTTCTGCTGCTGTTGCTGAGCGTGGTCGTGGTCCATGCTAAACTGGCTCCACTGCATAGATCTAATCACCGTTCCGTTCCAGACAGCTGGATCATTAAAATCGAGGTGAGTTAAATAAGAAGAGGTCATCATCTGATCCATGTCCTTGTTTGGCTCATCGTCGAACCTTTTAATGTGCCACATCTAAAATCAATGGTTTTTAGGGGGCTTAGATTATTCCTAAATCCCTACAGAGCCGTGAAATTATGCAGAATCTAGTTAGGTTCAACATGGTCATAGTTATAGCTCTGATGAAAGAAAAACCTTCAGAATGCATTTGCCTTACCAATTGCTACGTCACCTGTGGCGGCTATTTAGTGGCACAAACTTAGAGGATTTCCATTTTGTTTTTAACACTGTAGGATTTCGACCAAGTGGACCAAGTTGCTGATGACATTGTCAGCCAGTTCGCTAGAATGCGTAGCCCAATCCCTCCAATGACCAAGCTCCGTCATGTTTTGCCTCTCATTGGAATGAAAATCCCATCATTCCTTCTCGACAAGGTAGCATTTCCATACCTTGCTCTCATTTTTCGTTATAAAGTTGCAATATTTTAAGTCTCATGTTGTGCTTTTATTCAAAGCTGCCACTAATTTGCATTAAGACATTGTGTTATGTAATCAATATAAATGTAAATTAAAGACGCGCGCTTGCTGTTACAGTCTGCCATCAAACTGACGCTGTGAAACACGGTATGATCTTGAATATCTTGGAAGTAAGACTCTTTATCTGTGAATAGTCTTAATTAACCATCAATCTCCAAAAATCCCTGAACTATCGCAGATCCGCGCTATTGACGGCATCGAGTACATTGAAATGGATTATATCGTTCCGCTTGCTGCCTCCCAATACAACCCACCATGGAATCTCGACCGTACTGATAGTCGCCTGGGAATGGATGGATTTTATAACTACAATGCTAGTGGTAAATCAGGTTTTAAAAGAGAGCATGAATATGGCTTTGTATTACACACGACCCCACGGCCAGTGACTATGGCTTGGCATTGCACGCGACCCTACGACTAGTGACTATGGCTTGGCATTGCACGCGACCCTAGAGGTAATGGCTGTTCCACATAAAAGACAGCCATCACAGCTTCCTGTGTAGAGGGCAAGTTTTTACACTCGATCACAAGTAGCCTAGGTAACTGGTAATGACAGCCATAGTGGCCAGCGATGAAGTCGATCTGGTGATGGTCTTTTCTAAATCTCTTTTCTTACTGTACATAGACCGGCATGCTCTCATAATAGCTGTCGCCTTGAGATGAACTATTTCCATGGAAAATTCTGTATTTCGTGGATAATTCCAGACAAAAACTGAAATCATTCTTTTCTTTCTGGCACGGGTAGAATTTTTGTCCGCATTTTAAACACATCTTATACGTTCAAAGACATCTGGGTGGCTTTCCTATAGAGTAAGATTTTTCCTTTCCTATTTAGTGCAAGGAAAGGGGGTGGACATTTATCTTATTGATACCGGGGTCCAACCCAACCACGTAGCCTTTGGCGGGAGAGTTTCTCTGTTATACGGAGCGAAAGACAACGACGGTCACGGAACCCACTGCGCCGGCATAGCAGCCGGTGACGTCTACGGGCTGGCTCGTGAGGCTAACATCCTCAGTATGAAAGTGTGCAATCCCATGTGCGTGACGTGGAAAATGCTTGAATGTAAGTCTTGTCAGCCTATATTGCTCATTTATGAAAGGAGAACACCAAGAGGAAACTTGAAATTTCGATTGTTAATTAGGGCGTGATGACTGTTCGACAAGCAGTTACATGGTTGTTGGTTCTTTGTATTTTAAGGTTTCGACTTAGTGCTTACACACGGTGGCAGTAAAGGCGGAGTTGTGTCTGTGTCTATTGGTGGAGACCCAAACTACCAAGTTGTCACCAATGCTGTCAATAGACTGTGGCATGGCGGTTACCTCGTGTCTTGGGCTGCGGGCAATGAAAATATGGACGCGTGCAGATTGCACCCACAGCGCGGCAACAACGTGAGTATTCAGAGAAGCATTCTTCACTTGTTTCAGTAGAAGGGATGATAAACTCTTAACGGTGGTAAAATAGTTAGCATTATTCCGTGTTTTGCGATTTTTATAGACGCGTTTTGTTTGCTATTTTTCACTCGACGTGTGACTTGGGTGGCCAGTACGTGAATGCCTTGTAAACCTTAACCTTGGTCCTGTGAACACCAGAACGAAAGAAAATAGTGATTTACCAGTATAATTATTTTCATGTTTCAGCTTATTGTAGCAGGGGCTTCAAACAAATACGACGGGCTACCAGGCTTCACGAACTGGGGCCCCTGTGTCGATATCTTCGCGCCCGGTGGGGACATCCGAAGCGCTCGCTACAGCGAACATAGCAATACCGATTCAATAGTATATTCTGGCACCTCAATGTCCGCCCCTCATGTGGCAGGTACGGTGAGTTTTTTTTTTTTAATGACTAAAATAGCTTTTTCCAGTTGAAATAATGTGAACTACCTGCTGGATTTGACTGCTGCTAGTTGCTGGTAAATTGGGGTCAAAAGGATGTAAAATATCCAGGTTCTCGGAGGTTAAGGTCTTAACTTGGATTGTTCTCCAAGATTTATAAGCATTCCGGTATTTGTTTGTAGAAATCTGCCGACATTGTGCTTGTTCTAACTACAGGTAATTAGAATCAATCTGTGAATACTTGTGTAAGCCTTTACTGTTTACATTTATAGGTTCGGCAGCCCTGTACTACGGTCTTCAGGGTAGCAGTGCCACGCCTGCATCAGTGAAGAAGGCCATTCTGGACAGTTCTACCAAAGACGCCCTCTCTAATACCAAAGGCTCCCCTAACCGACTTCTTTATGTCAATGTAAGTGTCCACCGTACTTTCTAGAACGGTAGTTCATTCGTTACAATGTTAAACGGCATTGTTTGAAAATATTTTAGCTGTTTTTAAAGGAGGGGAAATTTTTCTTTTGATTCTAACCATTCTAGTTTACCTCTTTCAACAACACTCTTTACTGCGCATGTCTTTCCTGCAAATTTTCTTCTCTGATTCATTGTTCAGATTTTGTAACAATACCTTGTAATCTGTTCCTCGTAGCATAAGACCAGCAAAATAAACATTAACATTAATGTTGTTTTATTACAGTTCCTAACTAATCCAGCCACTCACCAGAAGATAGACAAAGACGAACCTGCCAAGTAAAGTAATTCCAACACAGGTAGACTCTTTTACTTGTCTACCCGTATACCAAACGTTATTTTTCTTTTAAAATTCCAATTTAAAAATTGTTTTAAAGCTCTCGATTGTTTGGGTTTTTTGGGTTTTTTGCTTTTGCTTGCGTGCTTCCTGTTCAATACATTCAAAACTTTTTGAATTCAGCTTTACTGATAAAATTATTTTTCACCTATTTATCTTCAGCTCATGAGGAGAAATTTTCTGGCGCAATAAATTGCAACGCCAAAAATTTTCATCAGTGTTAACAGAAGCATCTTTGTCCTGTTTAGTTTTTTCTCTTAAATCTTCCCTCTTTCAGCAAGTTTTCTCTCAACCCTAAATCCCTAGGGTGTGTGCAAAATCATATTAAAATTGGAGGATTCAGGACTGTTAGGGTTAAGTATTTAAATCCTGAGGAAATGTCAGCTCTCAGTTTTAAAGTTTTAAGAAACTTACTGACTGAGGGTGACGATGATTTATAATTGTATTAATGCCTATAATTAACAAATGAAACATTTGCATGTTACTGTTAAGTTTTGGATTTGAATAAATAAATGAATTTTCTTTCTCTTGCAAAAGATTAAGTAGGCCCTACCAAAATAACACGAACCTATAATGTTTTGTTTGTATGTCTCCCTTGAATTATGTACAAATGCAAATATCTGAAGTTACCGCTCGACAGTTGCAACAGAACACCCCACATTTTCAGATGTAGTCCGGCCCAAGACGTCTTTCGCGGTGCTTCGATATGTGCAGGGTGTGGCACGCACATAATGCAATTCCACTGTGACAGCGCCCTCTTTTGACGTGTACCAGCTGCTAAAGTACGCACATCAGCTGAGTTCGGGCGGTTTGTTCTCCTATGTTAACGAACAATTCAATTATTTTGTTGAACGCGGGTCGGCAACTCGAACGCCAGGAGCATACAACCGGTTTCGATGGTAGTTAGTGGCAAGCAACACGCAACATGGCAGCGTCGCTGCACGTTCGTCGAGGGTTAATTTTTGGATAGGTCCTAATGGGCTGAATCTTTTCTATTTCAAATGAACTTTCATTGCTTTGTTATGGAAAATTATAATTAATGTCACTTTTGCAAACTTTCCCACTGTCTCTTGCTTTGTAAGCCATTTTGCTATTTCTGGCAGCTGTTCAACTATGAAAATCTCACGAGGATTTCCGTGTGTTCCTGTAAAACCCTAGCCTTTCGTCGAGGTCTTCGTGGCTGTGTGTGTGTGTAACTGCAAAGCGACTGGACAGGAGACTAGGCGGGTGGCACAGCCACGAGGCCTTTTCCAACTTGATTTTGAGGTTTTATGTTGAATTATTCATCAGCTTTCTGATATGCATTATTCATAATTTCATGTAAATGTTGAAAGCTGATGAGTCTCCGAAATAACTGCGGCATCACTCCAAAGCTTACGCAATTTTTCTATCTGTTTTTTTCTTGAGGGCAACAAGCGGTGAGATGTGACAAGTATGATGCTTGTTGGTTGGCGGTGGTGCTGACGTTGGAGCAACACTAGCAAGTAGCAGTTCATCAAGGCCGAATGGTCAAAGCAAAACGGCAGTGCTTGAAATATTGGAGCTCATATTCCGTGGGTAGAGACGAAAACGTCACACCCGCGTACAAATACTTCAATAGCCCAACGCTGCAACGGTTTAAACTCGGCAAAGTGAAGTTTTCCAGCAGCATATTCTAAAGAATTGTCCAAATACTGCACAGACAACTGACCTGCACTCTCGACACACTTGACACGCTCGCCATCTTTCGTATACTTTCAATTTTGCATGATAACTTAATGTGTGCTGACCCCATCGCTTATGATTGGTTGAGATTTTTGCTACCCCGTTGGGTAGCAAAACTCGAAAACATACAGAAAAACATAAATTCCTGACAAGTTGGAAAAGGCCTCGTGGCCGCACCACTCGAGCTTGTGGTCTCCGGTCCAGCCGTTTTGCAGTTACAAATAAACACAGCCGCGAAGGCCCTGATGAACAGCTACTAAAACCCTGACAAGGAGGTGGTGTTTGACCCTGTTCGGAGAATAGGGTTCTTGAGTCGTGTTCCCTCTAACGTGAGAACAAGAAACCCAACCTCGACCCCATTGTACGATGAGCATGTTCACTCAGACGTGATACGAGTTGTTCGATCGTTGATGAGAACGCCCTCAACTGTACTGTAAATTTTGCAGCAAGTACGCGCCGTTCCCGATGGGTGCACCCCTAAAAATAAATTCCCATAGACACCAGTGATAAATCCCTGTACTTTACTTTACAAAATTGTTTTAAAATTATTCACAGCACTCGCAGGTGTTCATTCCGGCATAAAAATGATGTTCGACATGTCCTCTTTCATTTTCTTTTCAATTTTAAAGTGGGTTGACTAATGAGTGTTTGAGAAATTCTCACCCGAAGCAGGCCACCCCTTAAATGAAGGAAATTTCACTACCCGGGAAAGTAGCCATTTTGGAAATGCTTCTCTCTGCAAAACAAATAAATAGTAGTGTTGTATTCGAGAACACTTAAGACCTTCGCAAGTCCTCTAGACTGAATTCAAGGCGTAAGCTATACTGCTAAATAGATCTGAGTCCGGGCCAGAGGTTTGTTGTCATATTTCTTCAATTTCCCAATTCCATGGCTCACAGGACGCTCAAAGTATGTAACTGTTTTTAATAAACTCGCCCGACATGTTCTCTAGTAAATACAGAGGCGCACCCCGCTCTATTTGCAGTTACCTTAGGAACAACCACTGAGAACGTCTTGCAACCAAGACTGTTTCGGATGCTACCCATAACAGATGAGATAACTTTCCTACCAGTCATTCAGTGGTTGAATTTGTTCATCAAAACTCTTTGTTGGTCAGTGGCATATCCAACGTGGGGGAACTTTTCCCACCCTGACGGATTTTTTTTCAACTTGAATACTTCCTATGAGGAAAGAAACTGATCCGTGCATTTATTTATTTATTTATGAAATAGACTTTTTTTCTCCCACTATCATGTTGAATAAACTCAAAAGTGCATTTGCTTTTGAATTTCCCCGACTCAAAAAGCTGTATACGACATTGTTGTTCGTGAAGACAGTTGCAGTAAATTGGGATTTACTGTGATGCAGAATGTAGTCCATATGGTGCCCTTTCTATCGTAAAATCTTTTACCACGGTATAAAACACCAATTGTTGGTTGTTGTGACGTGTTCCATGGGTTTTTTACACACCCAAAAAGGCCCCCTCAGCTTCGCCTCGGATGAATTTTCCCTCTCAGGTGTAAGAAACATCATGGCCCTGTTCACAGCAGGCAACAATGGTGACACACTCATCATCGATTGTGACAACGCGCAAGCAAGTGCAGTACCATCACAAAATGGTTTAATTTCACTGAAGTGGAATTAAATAATCCTGTGCGAGTTTTACTTAAAAAAAAACTCGGTTTACCAGTCTTCAGTTTGCATTACAAGACGTAGCTGTATCTAAACAAAAGCTATCAACTTCTGTCCCTCGTCACCGCTACAGTGGAGATAAAATTAATGAACATGCTGCCAATCACATACAGTCTCTTTCTCACATTTAACTTCATTTTCAGTTTTTGATATTCTCGCTGACAGCCAAAGTCAAGATATAACCTATTTTCTCATCGGATTTCAAACATCCTAACCTTTGTATTGTTTTGCAAATTACCTTTACACAGACATCAGTGAACGTTTCTGTTGGTTTTTGTTTTGCGATAACCTAAAAATTGTTACCAAGCAACAGTGACGTCTGAATACTAGTACCTGAACATGTGGACCCGAGTCCGTGGGTTTTCCCCAAAATATTTTTCCCGGATTTTCCTCCTACTTCTAAAACTAAAACTGAACATTTTTGCAAAGAACCAGGCCTTGTTCACAGTCTTAAAATCAACAAAACCATATTGCGTCCTTGCTGCAAAGAAGCAATATTTGACGTTTTACTCCTCTTTCCTAACGCAGTGTTGCCAAATCTCTCAGTTGGAAACTTCAAGTTCATTCAATTGAATACTGTTGTTTTGATTACCAATAATTGCATAGCGCTGTTTAGCTGCGCGGCGCTATACAATCTTTGACTTTTCCTTCATAAGACACATCAGTGTCCAGACTAAGTCCTAAATTGTAAAATGGAGGCGTCCAGAAACTGGGTAGCATCTCAGTTTGAGTGTTCTCAAAGGTATTTACGTCGTCTCTTACGGAGTAAACTCCATTCTTTTCGTGCACAGCACTACTTTCCATAGAGGTACTGGGAAACAGTCACAGGAAAACACGGCATACGTCCTAAATAGCTAGAAAGACATCACCAAACCAGATGGAAGATTCTGTTTAATAAGTTGATATAGTAACTAGTGGCCAAGGTCCAGAAATAAGTTAACTTCCTGGATCTCCAACAGGCTTTTTGTTCATTACCGTTTTGAAAGGTTAAATTCAAACTGATATCAACAATAATTTCATTTGGTTTTGCCATGAATAACCTAAAAATGTTGCTAAGTAACAGTGACGTCTGAAAGTCAGATTAAGTTTAAAGACTTTGTTCCTTGTATTTGAACTTTATCAGAACCATTTTGTATTCTCCGGTAGCTGATAACTATATAATGCCCATGTTCACTCGCCTACAGACAGTAGGCCTAACTACACACCCAAGACTCTAGGTAAAAAGTTAGATGTCAGGGCTTTTGAATACGTGTATATCGTGTCTTCAGTTTCAACTTCTGTTAATTTGTGGCAGTTAGCACGCCAAACACGAATTCTTTATAAAGAAAACTGCTCTTTTAGATATAAAAATAAACATTTTCTTTTTTCAAATCGGAGTCGAGACCTTCACCTATTTTGTTTCTGCTACGTCCCAATCCAGATTTGGGCTTTATGATTTCTTCATCTATAATCATGAAGTTTCTGCTGCTGTTGCTGAGCGTGGTCCTGGTCCATACTGGACTGGCTCCACTCCATAAATCAAATCACCGGTCTGTTCCCGACAGCTGGATCATTAAGATCAAGGTAAGTTAATTAAGGTTGACTTTATAATGTGCTACATTTTTGTCCTTGAAGAGAGTTACCAACACATTAATGCAGGCCCGTTGCCTGACCAGAGACGGGGGGGTTCGTCAAACCCGAAAGTGGAACTTTAGGCACTGTGAACACATATTTTTATACAAAGACCTATCGCAATGTGCTTTGGAAAACAACATTGAAAAGTTGTATGTCTGTCGCTAACCAAAGGTTGCATGTAAGACTTGTACACTGTAATTTTCAATATTGAATAAACTTAACAAATATACATTGATTTCAAACACTGATATTTGCCGGAACATTTTGACGGTACATATGACTAGAGATTCATTCATTAATATGCAGAATCGTGGTCTCTTGAGCTTGAGAATCAACGTATAAGCCGTAGCTTGAACGCCGAATATACGGTATATTTAAAATATTTGGTACACAAAAAAGACCAACAAGCGGAACTCAGAAGCGAGCGGGGGAGGGTTCGTTCGAACCCCTCTAACCACCCAGCCTACGGGCCTGTAAAAGCATAGTGCCCCCGGAGTTGTAGACTCCAGTCACTTGACTTGGACTCGAGTTGCTAGTTTTGTGACTCGTGACTTGACTCGCAACTATCAGTTTTTGACTTGTGACTTGACTTGGACTTGCACATTATGAATTGTTACCACCTCTGGTGCCCCCTGTTGGAAAAAGCAGTGGTCCGCAGGGGACCACGGGCTAACCGTATACGCTTAGAGACCAGCAAAATTATGCAGAATCTTGCTGGATTCGACACGGGTCACAGCTAAAGTTCTGCTGGAAGAAAGTTCTTCAGAATGCATTTGCCTTACAGATAGATAGTAAGTGGCACAAAACTTAGAGGATTTCAATTTTGTTTTTTAACACTGTAGGATTTCGACCAAGTGGACCAAGTTGCTGATGACATTATCAGCCAGTTCGCTAGAATTCGTAGCCCAACCCCTTCAATGACCAAGCTTCGTCATCTTTTGCCTGTCATTACAATGAAAATCCCAGCATTCCTTCTCGACGAGGTAGCATTTCTATACCTCTCTCTTATTTTTCATTACAAAGCTTGAGTTTTGTAAATCTCACGTTATGCTCTTATTCAAAGTTACCACGAAGTGCATGCCAGTCTTGGTGTTAGAGACATTGTGCTATGTAATCAATATAACATAAAGTGAGAGCGCGCGTGTGATTGCAGTCTGTGACGGTTGTAAGAATGCGCAAAACATAATTCATATGAAACATTCTGTGATCGATAAGAGCTTTTAAAGTATAAATTCACTTTATCTGAGTCTTAACCGTCAATATTCAACCATCCCTAAACTATCGCAGATCCGCGCCATTGACGGCATCGAGTACATTGAAATGGATTATATCGTTCCGCTTGCTGCCTACCAAAACAATCCACCGTGGGGCCTTGACCGCCTTGATAGTCGCTCGGGAGTGGATGGATTTTATAACTACAATCCTAGTGGTAAGTCAATCCGAAAAGCAGCAGAAGGGCATAAAATGATGTTAAAACTTTCAATGCGTCCTAAGAGCCCGTTATATTTTTGCGGTTAGTCATGCATCTTTTGAGAGATAATTTTCTTGAGTCAGCCTGTAGCGGGCATTTGTCACTTTCCTCATGACACTCCAATAAAGGATGTCACATTTATCTGTAAGCACAGTAGAAATATATCTCTTTTGCCAGCACCAAATTACAGGAAACCCTGTATGGTTAATATCCGATCAAATGTGTTCCAAAATTTGTAAAAATAGGCTGTGTCTGAATTTCGTGGCTTGGGTTCAACATTACACAGGACCTTACAGGTAATTGAAAATGCAACAGCACTTTAATGGAACGTTAAGGCCACATCTCATTCGTCCGAGGGCTTTGGGGTCACCTTTCTATTGTGTAGAATTATTCGTTTTCTTATTTAGTGCAGGGAAAGGGAGTGGATATATACGTTGTGGATACCGGGGTCCAAGTCACCCACAAGGCCTTTGGCGGGAGAGCCTCTGTGCTGTACGGACTGCCAGACAACCGCGGTCATGGAACTCACTGCGCCGGCATAGCAGCTGGTGACGTCTACGGGCTGGCTCGTGAGGCTAAAATCTACAGCCTTAAAGTGTGCGATCCATGGTGCTCAGTAGGGGATATGGTTAAAGGTGAGTCTTGTCAACCTATGAAGAAAAATTACCTGAAGGAAAAGCTGAAATGTCGATTGTTAGTTAGGGTTTGGTAACTGCTTGACAAGCACTTCGGTTAAAGCTGGTTCCTTCATGAATTGAAATATGGTGTTGTTTTTCATTCAAGCATTTAACGTTGCAAAGGCACACGGTGGCAGTAAAGGTGGAGTTGTGTCTGTATCTATCGCTGGACACGAATACGCCGGTGCTCTCACCGATGGTGTCAATTTACTGTGGGCTAACGGTTACCTAGTGTCTTACCCTGCGGGCAATGAGGGTATCGACGCCTGCATTATGCATCCACAAAAAGGTGACAAGGTAAGCTTTTAGAAGAATTTATATTTCAAGCTTTCATATTCAAGCAGGGATGCGAAAGTGTTGAGGGCGGGGAGAGGTTAAATTGACCTCTAATGGGCCCATTGATTCATGTTTTACGACTTAGAGACCCATTTATTATGCGATATTTAACATTCGATGGTATAAGGATTCCGCATGATGCCACAGTTCCGTGGCCAGTAATTGAATGCCTTATGAAGCTCACGAAACGACAGAAAATTGTAATTTACCCGTATAACTCTCTTCTTGTTGCAGCTCATTGTAGCTGCAGCTTCAAATAAGTACGACAAGCGACCAGGCTGGTCCACCTGGGGCCCCTGTGTCGATATCTTTGCGCCCGGCGTGGGCATCCTAAGCGCTGCCTACAGCAAGGCCAGCAATACCAGTTCAGTAGTCATGAGTGGTACCTCAATGTCTTGCCCTCATGTGTCAGGTACGATGAGTTTTAATAAACACTTAGTTTAAAAAATGGGTTTTGGGAGTTAGAATGGTGTGAAATATCTGCTAGGTTTAACCTTTGATGGTGGTTTCGCCTCTCACAATTGTTGAATATCCTTCACGGACATTGTTATTAACCTTGATTGTTAATCCAAGATCTACACGTATGCCGATAAATTGTTTTAACTGCTAGTTTTTGCAGGAATTCTGCCAATAACGTTCTTTGTTGCTTTCCATATGTTTTCAGAACTGTTCAGCGAACTATTAACCTTTACTGTTTACAGGTGTGGCTGCCCTGCATTTTGGTCAGCAGGGTAGCAGTGCCACGCCTGCATCAGTGAAGAAGGCCATTCTGGACAGTGCTACCAAAGACGTCATCAGTAACGCCAATGGCACCCCTAACCGACTTCTTTATGTCAATGTAAGTCTCCCATGTAGACTCATACTGTCTCCAATGATTGTGCATTCGTTACAATATTAAAAGGGCAATCTGTAACTCTAGCGATGGCTGCAAAGGAAGGGATTATTTTCTATTGAGAGTTCTCTATTATTTATTTCAAGTATTTCTCTACTGTGCATGCCTGTATTTTTTCTTCTTATTGTTCAGAATATGTAACAATAGCTTGTAAACTGTGCATCGCAGCATAAAACCAGCATAATAAATGTATACCATAAATGTTCCCCAATGTTTTATTACAGTTCTAAGCGATGAGTGCAGCCACTCGCCAGGAGAGAGAAAAAGGTGAACCTGCAAAGTATCATTAATTCCAACTAAGGTAGATTCTTCCATTGGTCTGCTCATACACAAAACGTAATTTTCCTTTTAAAATTCAAGTTTAAAACTTACTTTAAAGCTTTCAAATGTTTTCTTCCGTGTTTGTTTGTGTGCATCCTATTCAATACATTAGAAACGTTTTGAATTCATCTGCACTGACAAAATAACCTTGCGCCTATCTATCTTCAGTATATGAAGAGAAATTACTGGCGCAAGAAATTGCAACACTACAAAAGGTCATCAATGTTAGTAAAAGCATCTTTGTCATGTTTAGTTTTTTCTCTTAAATCTGCCCTCTTTTAGGGAGTTTTCTCTTGAACATTTACATTTTCAAGCAAATACCAAGTTTCAGTTTCAAAGTTTAAGAAACTTATTGACTGAAGGTGACAATGCTTTTTAACTGTATTTGCCTATAATAAACAAATGAAACTTTGCTTTAAACACTGTTAAGTGTCGAATTTGAATGTCTAAATGAATTTGTTTTCTTCCTTTGTTGCAGAAAATTAAGTACCAAAATCACATGTACATTTACCTTTCATTCTTTTGTTTGTCCGTCAAGCAATTTCTCCCTTGAATAATGTATAAGTGTGAAGATAGGAGGTCACCGCTCAAGAGTTGCAACGGAAGACCAAGTATTTTCAGATGTTACCCATAACAGATTGGATAACTTTCTGGAAAAAATTCTTCAGAAATGTCAAGACAAGAAATGATATACTCCAACCAATCATTTGATTCGGTTGAATTTGTTCAACTAAACACTTTGTTGGTGAACGCAGTTTCAGTGAAATGAAATGCATTGTGGTGCAGGATACATTGTTCACATGCGTTCGTAAAATCTGTTACCGCTGTATAACGAATTAATTGTTGCCTTTTGTGACGGTTCCACCCCAGTGGAACTTTTACAAGTTCTTATAGTCGTACATTAACTTTTACAGCTCTTGCCTGCTGTGTAGGGGTCCATGGTGTTTTGCACACCCAAGAGGCTGGTGGCTTCCGAGGCGGAACATACGCTCGTCAAGTGTGAGAACGCGCGAGTAGGTGTTGCACAGGGCGTTATCACCACAATGCGTGTAATCACTAATATAATCTAGATGTCTTCAATTTGCAGCACGACTTAGCTTAAGTAAACAAAAGCAAAATATCAGCTTCTGTCCTGCGACATTGTTACAGTGGAGACAAACAAACATGCTGCCTATCACTTTGCCGTCCTGTCTCCTTCCCACCATGACTTTGTATTGAATGGGTTGATATTCTAGCCGATAACCGATTTTCTAGGAGAATTTTGAGGAGGCCCATCCTGACTAGTTAGTGTTTTGCAAGTAATATTGATATTTTCTGTTGGATTTGCGATAACCTAAAAATCGTTGCTAAGTGACAGTGACGTCTTAAACACAGAAATTAATCTAGTTGAGTATTTCATTTCTTGTTTTCACAACGTCGCATCAAAGTTCTCTGTATCAGTTTCTCGCTGGTATAATATCAAATATGGAGCAGAATAACAAGTACGCGTAGTATTGTTTAGTCTTTTCAATGAGATTCAAACGCCTTGGAAATAGAATTACTCATGAAATATAAAATGAATATAATTGAATAAGTGATTTGCAAATAAGGACAGCTTGTAAATGTTTCTGTGTGAAGACTGGGTTGATTTTGCAGTGGATGAAAGGAATTAAAACAGACTCGCGGACTTCACCCTAACAGTCCTCAGCCCTCCAATTTCAATATGATTTTTACACACCTCATAGGGCTTCGGGGTAATCAGTACATGTACCAGATCTACAGTGCCACTCATACACACGCATGCCGAGTTCTTTTAATTCAGTTACATCAAAACACGGCATCGTTTCCATCACTAACCTGTCTCGGCCCATAAGGCTGGCTGTTATTCAGTTTGCGTGGTTACGCATGCGCATTGGCCTTCACTGTGCAGCTCTCGAATTACGCTAGCAGACGACGCAAGGCGACATTTCCTGCATTGGGGCCCTATAATAAATACTGGCCACTTAATAACAAAGCCCACAGTCTTCAGTATTTAGAGAGTTCCTGATATTTTCTTCGTGTGTATCCCCTTGGGAACACTCCAACTGAATTGGTGCCCAATTTCTGGACGTCTCCATGTTTAAAATTTCGGACTTAAAGTGGTTTCCTGTGGTTGGGCCATTAATGCTGATGGCAAAACTGTATGGCAAACATAACTGGGTACTACCACCATTACTGTATAACCACCTTGACTACTCAAGTTCCCAAGACGGGCGATTCCCAATAGTGCGCCTCTAAGAGTGTGTGATGCGTTGGCCAATCACAATGCGCGGAAGCGGCCCTTTCCAAACGCACTTTGGGTCAACAGATTTCGCACATCGTGATTGGCCAAAGCGTGGCAAACTCTTGGAGGCGCACTATTGAAAATCGTCCGTATTCAAGACAGTTGTTGTAAATTTCCAGCTTGCTTTTGATTAAAGCATACAGTATTAAGGCAGGACATGCAACCTTAGCGCGTGTAACAAGTCCCCCCCCCTTCGGTCCACCCCTTTAGGCCTATTTACAAGTATTATGCGCACTACAACTATCTTGCTACCCCCGGAATACAAAATAGATCGTGCCAAACGTTTTGGAGCAATCGTGTACACGTGATTTTGCGGTAGTTTTGTTCCAGCCATTCCAAATGAAGACGTAGGCAGCGTTCAACCTGTCTGAATGCCTGTCGTCGTATAACGTAAGTTTCTTGTCTTACCATTACATGGTAATTGGTGTCCATTTGTTAATGTCATTGTTAACATTGTGTGAAAAAATGTTACTATTAGTCGAAAAGGGTTGTGTGTGCATTTACTGTGATCGGAACATTCTCTGATCGAAAAGGAAAACGCAGCGAATATTTTGAGTGCATGAGAGTGGAGCTTAGTGTGACAGAGACCGGTGTTAATTTGCCTAAAGACGCCTGATGCAGCAGGGTGCCGTAGGCAAATCGATGGAAGCTTTCACCGATTGGCCTGATTCGCCAGTTTGGCAAATTAAGCGCCAAAAACATTTGTCCCGGCAACGACAAAAATTACCTTATCGGTGCTGTATACCACACATTCCAAGAGCTAAGATGAAGATGAAGAAATTAAGGTTAGTTCTATGTTTCCCTGATTTTCCATCTCCTGAAAATTAAAAGGTTTAAGGAATTTGATTCTGATCGTTTTCTTCTCAACAAAGAATTTAGGTTCTTGAAATAACATTATGAATGAAGTGTATCCTTCACACCGAATCCAAATATATTTTTGACAATACTGAGCTTGATATCTACAGTTTGGTGCAAGTGAGGATTTGCATAATGGCATATACTTACAGAAAATTGTTAGTTCCTCATCAAGCTGGATAAATTGAAATTGTTGAGGAAAACCTGAATCTCGTAACAAATATTGAAGTTGAGAAGTTTGATTCAAGACTCGAGATCTTTGTAAATATTGGTAATAGTCTAATTTGGTATAGATACTTAAAAACTGTATTATTTCCTTGTTTCTGTCGTCATTTCTTTCTGCCTTGAGCTTTAAGTTTATTCATCCAGGGTCAGCACTTGCTAAAAGTTCAGGAACCTGAAGTTAGTGATGACAGCACGAAAATATCGTCGTGAAGGCCTTACCGAGAATCAACGTAGATATAATGTGGGGTTGTTCAATCGTGATACGCGAGGGCGATGCACAAAACAAAATAACCAAATGTACATGTGTGCGCCGTTGAAGTCGTTGGATGTGTGAAAAACACAAAAAAATTACCTTTCTCTTCAACAGGACATTTTGCTCATATAAGAGTCATTTAACAAGTTGTTTATATTCTTTAGTTTTTTTTATCGTAATAGGTTTTTGCTCAGGAAAACTGGAGAAATATGCAGATTTCCCTCAAAACAATCTTTTTTCAATTGTATCAATGACGTTTGCAGCAAATGTCGCTTGTCAAATCAAAAATAGGGTTACAGATATTCCTCTTCTTTGAAACTATTCTTTCACGGAGTAAACTTGAAAGACAAAAATTCATAACAGTCACAAAAAACGAACAAAGTCTTGAAACTAGATTTTATAAGCAGTACGATTCTGTATTATAACTGATAGTCGGGGTCAAGAAAGAAACCAACTTACTTGCGGGATCTTAAACAGGTCGAGCATTTTGTTAATTACTATTTTACAAGTTGTTTGTCAAACAAATATATTAATAGTTTCAATTGATTTGTAACAGTGACTCAAACGGAAGTCAAGTTGAGTATTTAGTTCCATGTTTTTGAACCTTATCATAACCAAGTTCCTGTGAAGTTTTACTCCATCTGTTGTGTCATGGAATAACTCAAGTGATAGCCTACGTGCCTATTTCTTTTTAGAAGTTTTGTATGCATAAACATGACCTTTTTTCGCACGTTATCTACACGTCTCCAGATATTGGAAACACAGTGTGTACCCAGAGTTAGATAAATCTTCATTTGCATTTAAGTATCTCTACCATATGTCTTTCCGAAGTTGGCTCACATTGATACCAGTGTTGTGGTCACTATTATATACCGATGTTCACGCACCTACAAGCATTAACCGCATTTGTAAGAGCTCAGGCAAGTCTGGGCCTTTGTTAATACATCGATATTGCATTGAGTCCGCCCTATGGTTCTGTTTGGCCTCTGTTTATTTGTGCCACTTGTCATGCCAGACGATTTCTTGCGAGACAGTTGCAAAATTTTACATGCAAGGGGAAAACATTTCTTCATTATTTCGGAATTTAAATCAGAACCGTAAGCCATTTTTTTCTGTCTTTTATCCTAGACGTTGGTTTTTTGACATACGGTTCTCTGCCCTTACAATCATGAAGTTTCTGCTGCTGTTGCTGTGCGTGGCTCTGGCCCAAGCTGATCTTGCTCTGATCTACCGATCCAATCAACGTTCTGTTCCGGACAGCTGGATCATTAAAATCAAGGTTAGTCCAGCCAAACAGAGGCAGTCATCATCTGAAATCATTGTGTAACCAATAAATGGACTTTCTACTTGGACACTTATTACCTCTACCTTCTTCGACTGCAAAGGTTACAAAAACATTATTGTCCCCCCTCCGAGGCATTAACCCTGGTCGCAAAAGGACCATTGCTCATGCATGGTGAGGGTTACAATTCAGCTTAAGCCACATTTTTTAGACTGCAGTAGCCCATTGGCTTGCCACGTCACCTTTGCCGTATGTCAAGTGGCACAAGAATTTGTGCTTTCGTATTTTGTTTCCCATTGTAGGATTCCGACCAGCTGGACCAGGTTGCGGAGGACATTATCAGCCGGTTCTCCAGAATGCGTCTCCCAACTCCTGCAATGACTAAGATTCGTAATCTCATGCCTGTGCTTACAATGAAGATCCCAGCATTCCTTCTTGAAGAGGTATCATAAATGCTTGGGTCTTTTTGCCATTTAAATTGGATGTTGGAAACTATCACATCGTGTGCTTATTTACATAAGTCGTGAGCGAGAACATGTTAGTCTTGGTAGGAGACATTACCTCAGTACTAGTAATGGAAGTGCGCGTGCAGTTGCAATCTGCCATCAACACGGATGTTCACAATAATGTACGAAACAAATTCCTGTGGAACGTTGATCGCTCATAAGCCTTAAAGTAAAAATCACATGTAGCTGAATTTCTTTACCGCCAATCTGCTGTAGATCCGCTCCATTGACGGCATCGAGTATATCGAACAAAACAAAATCGCTACACTTGCTGCCACTCAGTCCAACCCGCCATGGGGCCTCGACCGTATTGACAGTCGCTCGGGAAGGGATTATTATTATACCTACAATCCCAGCGGTGAGTTAAGCCTAAAAACGGGAAAGAGAGATTAAAATGATATCCAAACTTTGATTATTTATTACAAAGAAAATCAATGCATCTTTTTAGTGAGCTATCTTTAGCGGTTTATTGCTCCCAGTGAGAGAGGTTTTATGGAATCGGCCATCAAGAGTATTTGAGTGGAAGAAAAGCCGAATTGAAATCTTTATTTTGACGAATACGAATACAATAATTAGCTCCAAAAAATTAGCTGTATGGTAAACAAAGTATCGAAGTTGCTTTTTTACCAATGAAGCAGATTGAACCTTTGTTGAAAATATGTATAGGGAAATCAAGCAAACGAGGGCATGTCCATTTACTTGACCTTGGCTTGACATTACTCAAGACTCTATGGGTAGCAGCTACTGCCACTCTAATGAACTCGTGTGCAGGTTTATTTATTTATTTATTCCATTTCTTTACCAGGGTATTCCCAAACAATTACAAACTGGTTTCCATTGGCGCCCTGCGACCATTACAAATTAATTTAAAAAAATAGAAACGCACGACGAGAAGTAAAATTGACAAAAACGACAAACATTAATATTTACAAATACAGACCACTGAAATATCATGTGAACATTTAAATAATCAAAGGCATTATAAAAAATACTGATCACGGATGGGCAAAAAACCCTATGGGAAAAAAGAACAGAGTAATATTTTGACATATCAAATTGGTGAAGACAACCGTAGCGGGCTGGGTTGACATCGAGAGTTTGTCTTAGCTCTCGTTCCCTGCCGGACATAGGCGATGCATTGCAAATACATTGACGAAAGAGATCACCTTTACCTGCTTCTAAGGCGAAACAGTTTCGAGAAATTTTCTAATTTTTTGCTCAGGATAAAAAGTGAAATTCTGCTTTCCTCTTTGTCTGAAACGGGTAGCACTTTGCTGTGGCACCACTTCTGTGAAACGCATTGACCATACCTTGTCCGATGTCCCTGGTTTCCCTTTCCATTGAATGGACCTTTTACCTTATCTGTTAGTCCAAGGAAAGGGGGTGAATGTTTACATCGTGGATACCGGGGTCCAAACCGACCACACGGCCTTTGGCGGGAGAGCCTCTGTGATTTACGGGAAGGAAGACGACCACGGCCATGGAACTCACTGCGCCGGCACGGCAGCGGGTAACTACTTTGGGCTGGCTCGTGAGGCTAATATTTTCAGTGTTAAGGTGTGCAGTCCATTGTGCCCGTTGGGCACGATTATTGATGGTAAGTCCGTCGCCAATTTAGGGAGAGAGCATACTTATAAAAGAAAACTTGAAATTTCGATTGTTAATTAGGGTGCACATGGTAACAGTATCTATGCGGCAAGCAGTTCGGATGAAGCTGGTTCCTTCATGAAAACATGGTGTTCTTTTCATTCAAGGATTTAACGCTGTGCTTTCACACGATGGTGGTAAAGGCGGAGTTGTGTCTGTATCTATCGGTGGTTTCAGCAACGCCCCTTCTATCACCACTGCTGTCAATAACCTCTGGAATAACGGCTACCTCGTGTCTTACGCTGCGGGCAATGACAATGACGACACCTGTAATGTACATCCACAAAATGGCAACAACGTGAGTTTTCAAAGAAGCATTCTCTAGCTATACAGTTCAGTAACAGATGAGAAAATGTTGAAGTAGTGGGTAATAGTCACACTATATGTAATGCACGCACTCTTTCATGTTTTGCGAGTAGCATAGATGACTTCATTTAGCTATTTTTCACTCGACGGTATAACCGTGCCATGTGACGCCAAAGTTCCATGACCAATATTAAATATGCCTTGTGAAAGTCAACGCCGGTCTGCTGATCACCAGAACGACAGTTAAAATAATGGCAATTTACCGGTACCCAGTGTGTTAATTTATTATCTTTGCACTTCAGCTCATTGTTACAGCAGCTTCGGACGACATAGACGAGCGAGCATACTTCTCAAATTGGGGCTCGTGCGTCGATATCTTCGCGCCCGGCGTGGGCATCCTGAGCGCTGGCTACAGCAAGACTATCAATTACGATGTTGCAATCAAGACTGGCACCTCAATGGCTTGTCCTCATGTGACAGGTACGATGGGCTTTGAATTAAAATCGGGTTCTCCCGTCAGATTTGTTTGAAATTACAGCAGGCTGTAAATGTTGGGGTATTTTTGCATCAAAGAGATGTTGAATATCCTTGTTCTCTGACTCTAACCTATTCTTCCAAGATTTAAAAGGGTGCTGAATTGTTAATACCGGTACTTTTTGCAGTCCAACAATATTGTGCTTTGTCACAACCAGTCCGTGTATTATCGACCTTTACCGTTTACATTTACAGGTGCGGCAGCTCTTTACTTCGGTAAGCAAGGTAGCAGTGCCACGCCCTCATCGGTGAAGAACGCCATACTAAACGATGCTACCAAAGACGTCATCACCGATACCAAAGGCACTCCTAACCGACTTCTTTATGTCAATGTAAGTGTCCCCCGTAAACTCATACTGTCTGGAAGGACTGTTCGTTCATTAATGTTAGAATGGCAATTTTTAACTTAGCTGCGGTTGCATATGAAGGAAAAGATACGTTTTCCTCTGTTGGGAACCGTTCTCTGCTATTTCTTCCGACTAAACTTCTCTTCTTTGCATGTCTGACCTTCATGGTTTCCCCTCAACGGTCAGCGTACTGTAGCTTGTGAACTGTACATCTCAACCTAAAACCAGTTTAACAAATGTATATTGCTAATGTTCCCCCTTGTTTGTTTATAGTTCTAAACGATGAGCTTAGCCGTTCTCTACGTGCCAGAGAAAGACGAACCGACCAACTATCATTTCCGACTGTGTTAAACTCTACCAGTAGTCTACTCTTACACAAAACGTGAATTTTCCTTTTAAAATTCAATTCTGAAAATTACATTAATGGTTTCAAATTTCTTTTGCACTTTATGCATTTTATTCAAAGCATTCGAACCGTTTCAAATACAATTGTGCGGACATATTTTGTGCCTGAGAAATTTTAGCACAAGAAAGGGCAACACTGTATTTCATTAAAGTCTACTCAAGGATCTTATTACAATTTATTTTTTCCTAAATCCCTCTTCTTTCAGAGAAGTTTAAATTTGAATTTTCAAGTTTTAAAGAAAGTGAAAGAAGTCCTCGGTGATTTTTTATGGTATTTGCCTATAATTACCAAATAAAACATTGACAATGTCACTGTCATTTTTTAATTTGAATGAATAAATGAATTTCTTTTCTCTTGCAGAAACATAAATATCGAAATGACATATACGTGTAATTCTTTTGGTTTCAAGTCAAGCAAAATGTCTTTCAAAATATGAAGTTCATTGATCCGAAAAGACGATAAGATTTAAGGGAATCACAATATACGTTTGGATACCTGAGCTTGAACCCAAGCCGTGTTGGAATTAATAAACTTTCAGTCATGATGGACTTCAGAACCTTATTGGATTGATTAATTTTAATCCTAAACACCGACTAGTTAATCTTCAAGCTACAGACCATCGGGCGATCGTACACCAAATGTTTGGGTTGACGAAAATTATTTCATTTTAATAAGACAAACCCTCGGCTGTATAACATTAAGTGTTTGTACTATTGAACCTTCAAACCATCAAACAGATTCAAGCTAGGTGAGACATCATGGACTAATTCGGCAATCATATATTTAAAATCCTTCACTGCAAAGACACCTCGCTTATACGCACAGGTGGTACGCGCGCCCTAAAGTCGAGCTTGGTACTACTTTTTTAGCGTGAGTGTTGCACCACTGAATGAAGTGAAGCCTGGATACCACACTGCGTGTATCACTGAAAATTCAGTCTACTGAGACGTCTTCAATTTGCCCTACACGATGGAGCTGGATAAGCAAACGGGCTATCACCTACGGTCAGGTGACATTGCTACAGTGGAGACAAATAAACATGCTATCATTATCTTTGTCGTCATGCAGTCTCTTTCTCACCAGGAGTTTGTGTTTAAAAGTTGATATTCTAGCTGATAGCTAAAGTCAAGAGATAAGCCTATTTTCTAGCGAGATTTCAAACGGGCCGATCTTCTTTTTGTCAACTGTTTTGTAAATTATTGTCAACCTGATATCAGTGATAATTTCTGTTGAATTTTGCGATAGCGTAGAAATTGTTGCCAAGTAACAGTGACGTTTGAAACAGAAATTAGTCCAGTTGAGTATTTCACTCTTTTTAACTAGGCCTATATTACAGCCAGAGTTACATTTTGTTTCTCTGTTTACTTTCTGACATTTAGCATGACAAGAAGTATGTGTTTAGTGCTTTTAATTATGTTCACACGCTGAAGAAAAAGGACTTTTACGTAAAACGTAAACTTAAAATTGAATATCCGGTTTTAAAATGGGACTGTAAACCTAATTTTGAAATGACTTGGTTGTTTAAATTATGTCTTACCATGCCCATTCAAGCTAAGTTCTTGTGAAATCGTCGAGGCATCGTTTCTAAGAATTTAGCCTTGGTCAAGGCGTTCAGCATGGCAGTGCACACCTGCAAATCAGCAAATATGCAAATCAGCTGAACCAGGACGTCCTGGCAGGTGCGCGCTGCGCGGGCGCTGCGCAGGCGCTGAGCTGCGACGAATAACCAACGCCTTGACCAAGGGTACTATGAATGCTGCTCATTTTTTTAAAAGAAAACAATGCTCCGTACTTATTTAAATTTTTATTAGGTAAACAAGATAAAAGTTTTCTCAAAAGTTCTCAAATTCAAAGAAGTTCAAGAACCAACTTCAGCTTAGATGTTTCGAGCCATGTATTTCACTGGACGAACAATTACTCGCAATACAAATTCTCTTCTGCGTCACTTTAGTGTCGGTTGCTAAGCAGTTGAAGGTCTAGAAACATTCAAGTAGTCGTGGCTTGCAAGCGGAGCGCACTCGCTCGTGCAGTCTCACCGGGGAAGCTGGTAGGAATGATGCTGGAGGGGCCCACTGTGATTACCAGGGTGTGACTGGTCGTGCCTTGCGCCACTCAGCTATGATCGGATGAGAGGTAACGCGATCGAAAACCGCCTTCAGCTTGGGAAACTTGGCCAAGGAGTCGGGGAAATAAACATCGGCTGTCTCCACCATGGAGACAAAATGGATGTCAGCGACACTCAACTGCATGTGTCGAAAAAAATCATCACACATTCATCAGCACAAGAATTGGTGAATGCACGAGTCTTTTACTTATCCTAGTATTGTAAACATCTTTAAACTTTGCCTAAGTATGTTAGGTAGGTCCCGAAACAACGACAGTATTTTTGAAAGAAAAGCTGAATTCTAACCATGTTCATTTCAAAAAGTCATTATGAAAATGTCCTCTGTTTATTAATGCATACCCCGTGCCCCTTCTTTGCTAAATATGCTGAGTAAGTTTAGTGTAACTTTGAAATCATGTTTGGAAAGGACATGGCATAAATATTCATTGCACCTCTCGGAGAACCCTGAATTAAATAGGAGCTCGAAGACTGGTGGCTGTATTGTTGACAAATAAGTGGCATATCTCTGCGTATTCAAGTGTAAAGGCGTGCTGTAGCGCGTAATTCAACACTTCATTCCAACACATGCCGACGTAAGAGGAAGGTCTAAGCAGATTGTTTTGTCCGTGGTGTCTCCCTTTTCTAGAGTTCAGTCATGTTCACTGTAAAAGCACATTTTTATCGCGTAGCCTACACTTCCGTTGGTGTTCAGCTGCTCACGAGCCCTGTTACTGCGGAAGAACACTCCGGTGAGTTGAGTATTTTGTGTGGCAGGACACACTTGCCACGAGTTGTAATATTGTCTCTTTTTATGATGTATTGCTAGCATTAAATTACCAATTTTCACTTTGAATGTTGCTCATATAATTGAGTTTAGTTCACTTTATATACCGTTAGAATTTGTTGGAACATTTGTTTTTTCTCTACTGTTAAGATTCATTACACAAAGCCAGTCACTTGTCTTGCTCCTCTTGCTCGAAAGCCATTAACTAGTTAAACACTTTCTTTATCACAATACCATCCCTCGAGCACGTATGGTCACTCCCCCCCCCCCGCTTAAATTTGCTTTTTTTGTTCAGGGCCGAACACTGAACGCCAGCTCAGCTTTTGTGATGGAAACAAGATGTCTGATGTAATTCTTTTGTTATTCAGTATCCAATGCGGCTGTAGCCTTTTTCAAGCAGTGAAATACATTGATTTCCTCTGTACCTGTAAAACGAATCATGATATTCTTGCGTCCGGAATTTTCCCAAGTATTAGAAACAAATAAAGGTGAAGTCAGCGCTGAACTAAAGGCCATCCTTATGCTCATTAGTTGGCTACATTTCTTTCAAGCCATGTTCAAGAAATTAAATTTGGTTCACACTGTGATTTTATTCACACTGTGATTTTATTCCGTCACAGCAAGTCATTAGATAACAAACTCGAGTTGATAGTCGAATAGACTAAGTATATCGCGCGTATGGTTGCAGGCCAGTAACTAAACTGCCACAGCCAACAGTGTGATAACTGAATTTCAAAAAATCAGGCAAAATATTCACGATTTTCTCAGGCGTTCAAGACGCACATAAAATTAAAGCCCATGTTATGATTTTTCATTTTCTGCTCAAATTGTCATTAATTTTAACTTTTGAAGATATTTTTTCACGGGAAGATCACCCCTAAAATGCAGTCGTGATGCCCCTCGCCATTTTGAAATAATTATGCCTACATCGTTTCGAAAAATAGACGGTTTTCAGGAAAACGTCCAAAATCGCTTTTTCCCAAAGATACCCCCAAAATAGTAGTAAAACTATGCGCATCAGCTTGGAAGCCGCCTGCCTCGATTCAAAGTAGGTAAACAGGATGGGGCTGTTTTGTGAAAGAAATACCCCAAACTACAAACTACCAGTCCCAAATTCGTGACTTATAGAAATATCTCTTGATCCTTCCCGATTATGGCATGTCTTATTGTAAAAAAGTGGGATCACAAAATATTAATGGACATTTGTTCAGAAATCCAATGATTTGGTGGAATGCACCCAATGATTTGGTGGAATGCACCCAATGATTTGGTGGAATGCGTCCATGCGATTAGACGAATGGAGCATGCCTGCCTCAAATCACATGGAAATCAACGTAGAACAGCGCCATCTGGAGGCTCAAGTAATTAAAACGAATTTGTGTCAGGCTGAAAATTTATACTCCGTTGGCACGATTGGACTTTCTTAGCTCTGCCTCGACACATCGAAAAAAAGCAGTTGATACATTTGTAATAAGAGGGGTTCTACAAATTATTCACAGACAAAACCATCCAACGTCTTAGAAAGTTGACCATTTTGAAAAAAACGCCAGCCCTTTTTCAGAAGGCCCGGATGAGAAACTATTTTATTTATTTGGTCAGATCCTTTGATCAAGTAGCAATGTCTGATAACCGGTCAACCAAAGTTGATCGGTTGTCTTGGGTTATAGAGGTTGTGCATGACAGCCACTTTTATTGTAAGAACTCCTGTTCCACAGGGATACACATGGGGAGACTTTTTTGTTCTATCCCTCTTTCACAACATGAAGGCAATTGTCAACAGTTACCTTGGAGACGGATCCCCATTCGTCTCGAATGAGTGGTTTAATGTGTTAAACTACAATTGCCAGTGAATAGTCACGTGACGAAAGCTGGGCAGAATGTATGGTCAAAAGCATGCAAGACAGGGCCTATAACTTATTTGACTGAACCTTTGCGAGGCCATTAAGTCTTGCCATTCTACGTAAAATGTAAACTGAACATTGAATAACTGGTTTTAAAATAGACCTGTAAACCTAAAGGAACCAGGAAATAGAAATGTTTTTATTTTACTAAACAACCCTTGAGCTTGCATCTTTTGGTTTCAATTACCCTTATTTTACATTTTGTTTTCCAATTTTAACCCATATTTAAATGCTCTTTGGTTTTTATGCTAATGCTATTTGAGTATTCATGAGCAGAACTATGGTGTCATCTTAGGCACTGAATCTCAACGTTGCACTGATCTGTGCACGGAAAAATTTTATAGATATTTTTTAATCACTGCTATGAAAGCACTTTCTTTGACAATTTATTGCTGTGTAAGTATAGGTAATAGTCTAGCAAAAATCCTTTTCACAAAAATGTTCCCAGATACCAAATTTGGGGTTCACAATTTGAACATGAAAACATACAACCTGAGCCATGTCTTCCTGGATTTACATGAAAGAAAAAGCGCCCTCACTTGTCCAGAAATGCTTGGTCAATTTTTAATGTTTGAAAAAGTCCACTGTTCAGTTCACGTAACTCAAAAAAGATGTCAAACAGTCGTTATACAAGCAAGAAGAGTACAGAGATACACAAAAAGTGATTCCAGGAAAAATTCATTTCCTGGTTCCTTTAAATTTTTCTGTTAAATGACTTGATTCATTTTGCAATGTCTTAAAGGAATTGCCACACAGACTTAATCAACACACTCACCAGCTCTAGAATGTTTCGAACGTGTCTTAAAGCTTATCTAAAAAAAACTATATAAATGCCCTTTCAAGTTTCGTTCTTTTGAACTTGTCACATCGAAACGACGCATCGTTTCCCAGAATGCAGAAGCTAAACTGATCAGTCGGTGATCCAGTGAAACATTTTCAATTTTTAAACAGAAACAAATGCCCCGAGGTTATTCATGTTCTTTTCTTAGGAACTATAAAAGTTAAAAGCTCAAATTTAAAGCAATTCAAGAACCACCTGACGCTTAGAAATTTTAAATCGTGCCATTGACTGGACAAAACAAATACTCGCAACACATATTCTCCTATGCGTCACTACAGTGTCGGTTGCTAAGCAGTTAAATGTCTGGAACCATTCAAGTGGCCATTGCTTGCCAGCGTAGCTTGCGGATGCAGTCTTGCTTTCGATTCAACCGGGGAATCTGGTAGGAATGATGCTGTAAGAAGGGGGCCCACTGTGATTACCAGGGTGTGACTGGTCGTGCCTTGCGCCACTCGGCTATGATCGGGTTAGAGGTAACTCGATCGAAAACCGCCTTCAGCTTGGGAAACTTGGCCAAGGAGTCGGGGAAATAGACGTTGGCTACCTCCACCATGGAGATGAAATGGATGTCAGCGGCAGTCAACTGCATGTGCCGAAAAAATCACACTGTCGTCAGCATAAGAATTGTTGAAGCCGTTTACTTATCCAAGTACTGTTTACCCCTTTGAATCTTTGCTTGATTATGTTAGAATTACTCTCGCATGAAATGAAAGGCACCCTAAACTATGGTAATCCTGAAATTAAAAGAAAATGTTAATTCAACCCGTATACATTTCAAATAGTCATTTTTGAAAAAGTGCTCTGTTTAATTTAATGATGTATACCCCTCGCCCACTTCTTTGTTAAATGTGAGGAGTAAGTGTAGTGTAACTTTGAAATCATGTTTTGAAATGGACATGGCATAAATATTTATTGCATCCCTTCGAGAATCCTCTATTTAGGATTTGGAAGATTGTACTGTTGGCAAATAAATAACATGCCTCTAAGTATCCAAGTGTAAAGGTGCGCTATTGCGTGCAATTCAACAATCCATTCTAACACGTGCCGACGTAAGAGGCGGGTCTATAGGCAGATTGTTTTGTCCGTAATGTCTTCCTTTCCCAAGTTCACTCATAGTACATCTTCACTGTGAAACCATATTCTTATCGGAGCTTAATGAAAACTCTTGCGTTCGTGTTCAGTTGCTTACGGCCCTTATCACTGCAGAAGAACTCTAGGGGGAGTTGAATACATGAATTTTGTTTCCAAGGACTCATTTGCAACGGGATATGATGTTAAAATTGAATCTTTTTATGATGCATTGCTGGTATTGAAGTCAGAATAATTTTCATTTTGAAAATTGCTTATAGTTGCCTTCAGTCTACTCTTTAGAGTTTGTTCAAACATTTGGGTTTTGTCCCTTTTGAATCTACAGAAAGCCAGTCATTGCTTTCGTTCCTTCCTCTCTCTTTACACAGGCCCCCTAACTGCCCCACAGCCATTTTAGTCTAATTAAACCCTTTCTTGATTACAAATCCTACCCCTCAAAGTACCTGTCCTAAACTCTTGACAATAATTGGCTACATTTGTGACCAGATAACTTTCAAATGTACAATTGGTTTGTGCTAAGAAAAAACAGCGAAGTTTCCTTTAGATGTTTCGCCAAGTTCACATCAGTTCAGTTTACATGTGTTACTACCTTGTTTCCGACGAAGTAGTCCCCGGCATGCATGTGCTCAAGAGCTCGTAGGCGCTCAAGTCGCGAATAAATCAAAGGAATCTCAACTTCCTGGAAGTTCTTGGTGTGTTTCGCCTGTGGTGAGGGAAATAGCACTTCATTTATTCAAACTAGTGAATGGACGCAGAGCTACGTGTCACGTCATAGGATGTTTGCTCATTTTGACATTCAAAGTTACTGACATCGTCTAGGTAAATCCAAATTATTCCGAAGGTTTCCACATGAGGCAACGTACTACTGCCTCACGTACTGGATATGCACGAAAACCGATCGCACTCAGGATTATCTGCTAACACCACTTACAAAATAGACATGTAAAGCTCTCGTTTACGCTGAGTTTTACCTTTTCTTCGTCAGTGGTAGAGAAGAAGATAAGATCCCATGGCGGTACGACATCGTCAGCCGTATCAACGATCATATCGATGCACATACCTTCAAATTCATCCTTGCCATAAAGATCTGCAACGGCAGGAAATTGCAATAAGTTGTCTGTACAACCAGAAACCACAGAGAAATTCTTTAACTTTTTATCACTTCTAGCTCAATGTTATGGTTCATTCGCAACAAAACCGCGTTTGTAAAGCGACCAGTCACGATACCACGAATTATAAAAGTCCGCTTAAGCGGTAAGAATTGAAGCAATTTTTTTTCAACAAGTGACGCCTGAAATGGTCAGCGCGTAAGGGCCTTTGAGAAGCATTTTTCTGCTATCACTTGGAGATGAAAGAGTTGCTTCTTACTATATTTCCTGGCCAGGTGCATGATGATCGACTTGCTCTGAAGGATCCTCTTGCCATCAATCTCTAACATGGGAAGCTGGAAAGTCGGGATGGCTGAAAACAAGTCATAGAATAAAACCAATTCTGTATGTTTGGACAGTTTGTATCAACTATAATTGCTTCAGTATTCAGCAAGTTTAGTTTCCTTCCAAAGATGCGTAATTTTACGAGGCGTAGATCACTTTGGCCAAATGTTCCGTTGACTTACAATCAAGCTGTATAGTCTTCCCTTGGGTGTAAACTGTAAGGTCCTCAATCGCTTTGTGTCCCCCAAACATATTTATTGTACGATCGCATGAGCCCTCGGATATATTCCGCGTTCCCCAAATGCGACACTTTGAAGCTGCGTTTGATCAATTTGATTTCCTCGATGTTTAAAACAAAACAAATGAACGGTAAAGGTAATCAATGGAGGAGCATATAATCAAAAAGGAAGTGAATTTAAATTATTAGATCAACTTATTTTCATCCATTGTGGAACCACAGTGAACTTAAGTGAGTTTTATTATACATGTACATGTATAGTTGAAGGTCTATTTGAGCAGGCCTTTTTGTTAACGCCCTCTCGCATCCACGGATTAACAAAGACTATTCCCGAAGGGCATTTAAACAGTGCGCGTATGCGGCACGTAGAGTTTCACAAACTCTGCGTACGTACGTATGCGTAGCGCGAACAATAAAGTTAAACAGGGTATACAAATTCCTCGATGTACGTATTGCACTACCGAACGTTCGCTGGTGTGGGTGTACATGTAGGTGGTCAAATAGTTCAGGTATCGAGCTCCTACTAGAGAGAAAGCTACCACACTCAGGCCGTCGGTTTGTCCAGTTGGCACAGTTGGCGCATTGCCTAAGGCCTACAAAACATGAAAAAGTTGAGGACCTACAAAATGTAGTTGTACATGTATCACCAAAAAAAAAAAAAAATTCACGCGAAGACGACAAAAGTTTCAGCATCTCTCCCTCAATTTCCAATCTCGGGAAATGATCAAACTAGCTTTTTCATAGTTTATCCCAGTTTGACATCAGCGCAAAATGAAAAGCTCGAATGCATAAGATATTGACACTGTAGAGTCGGTGCTGATACGTACATGGGGTCGACAACTGGGCATGAAACATTGGTTCCATAGGGCTTACGGGACACTAATGCCCGTAATCGGCCCAGGCTCTAATGAGTAACTTACTTGGTTTCAGAGCCGGCCATTCACTCATTTCAAAGCGTTGATCTTCAAATTTGACCCCAGCAAGCTTAAAGATGTAGCGGATACTCTCTGCCCTACCCCTGCCGTTGAAATACACCAGTTTATAATTTGTCATGTTTGGTGAAGTTGAGGGCACTGCTGTTTAGCTGAACACAGAAATTCGGTCGTCTTTTTAGGGTGTGACTTATGCGTGTACTCTTTTGGCTAGTGGAACGGAATGATCAACGCAGAAAACGACCTATGTCCTTGTTCAAAGCTAGATCAAGTAAAATAATAAATTAGGTTTGTCGTACCCGAAAAGGTGAATTTAATAGGATGAAAATGTCATGAATCCATCGAGGGGCACTTCTGAACAATCCTGCTACGTCAAAAACACTTGTATTTATTTGTTTGTTTGCCTATTATTAATTCGTAAGTTAAGGAGAAATTTTCTTCTTAATTTTAGTTCTCACGGTTCGCTATTACGGTAAACATGTGCATAATAATGACTATTACAATGAAGCAGTGCTACGCTGGTTCCCGCCCCGGGCGGGCGACTTGTCTAGACGCTTTCCGGCCAACAGCGTTGTGGCACAACATCCAAGCTGCTCTGCCTCGGCACATCAAAAAACGAAAAACTCGATCGATGCATTAGGAGCAAAACAAGTTCTGCAAATTATTCACAGACAAAACCATCCACCTTCTATTGGAAAGTAGGCCATTTTGAAAAAAGTCTCCAACCTTTTTTTCAGAAAGCCCGGATGAGATACTATTTTTAATTTACTGGGCCTGATCCTTTGATCGAGTAACAATGTCTGTGAAGTAGACCATCACCACACTCAGTTTGGGTTATAGAGGTTGTGCATGACATCCACTTTTATGGTAAGGGCTCCTATTCCACAGGGATACACAAGTAGACTTTTGTACTATCCCTCTGTTACAATATGAAGCCAACTATCACCAGTTACCTTGGACACAGCCCCCCCCCAAAAAAAATCGTCTGGAATGAGTGAGTTAATCCGTGTTCCCATCGAAACCCTACGCAGACCATGGCACAAAGTCTTGTCAAAAGCGTGCAAGACAGGACAATAGGTTATTGCACTGACCATTTGCAATTAAAGGCCCACAAATTAAGTTCCTCTGTGTGACTATGTACGGAAAGACTTCACTCCTTTTGTCGCTGATGTGAACCCCACGTGAACCCTTGCAATTAGGTCAGTTTGAGGAATGAATGAAGTTGGCGCCGCTACTTTGGACTTAAGCACTGTGGGAACCCGCGACCTGAAGTCCCGTAGAGGACACATGAATTTAAAATCAGGTCAAACTAAGTTACCGAATCAGCATAACGGCAAGCTCATGTCAAGCGTACCAACAGGTCTTACTTAGCAACGCTCTATTATACACCTATCTGAAATAGATTATGAGTGGACTTCATTAATTATGTTGAGTGTCACAGTGCATGAAATAGAAACCACAGGGGGCTATCGTCCTTATCAGACCTGTCATTTTGCCCATTCATATCGCACCCTCTGTGATTGATACAATACACCCCGTCTATAGTGCGATTGGGAAAAGGGAACAAACTATAAATAGATCCAGGAATATTCACGACGTCTTCGAGGCTTGGACATGAAAAGGATCTCACAAAACATATACACTGAATACTGAATAACAGATTTGAAAATACAAGGACTGTGAACTTGTTTCTGTATCCAGAGGGGTTTACTGGATTTTCCAGAGGATTAAAAGAACTCACACAGACTTCAGTAGAGTATTTACTATTCTAGAATTTCTCGATTGTTTTCTCAAAACATAATCTATAGATACTGTAATTAATGTCCACTCTATCTATGTTCTTATTACTTCGTTGCATCAAACATCGCATCGTTCCCATGTGATGCATGCAAACCCGCCTCAACAGATCAGTCTGTCACAATTTTAGCATTTTCAAATCTTGCTTGCGCGGTATAATTCATGATAAATAAGGGGCGACTCCAGGAAATTTTCCAGTGAGGGGCTTTAGGCCGGAGACGTTTTTTTCAATGTCTCATTCCTTAAGGCCAAGCGGAAAGAATGATGAAAACTTACACGATATGCATTGTTTACAATAGTATTGGTGCACTTTTATTATTTCTTGTCTTCCCGTTTGGTTTAGTTTGGGTTTGGTGTTTGTTTGGGGTTTTTTAGAGCAGGGGGTTCGACACACCCCCACCCTCGGGGTCCGAGCCTGTCGTTCGAGCGCGTCAGGTATGGTTGAAATTTTTTGGGTAGGCCTGAGAACAGCTCATCTCTTACTGATCAGTGTCCTCTACTGTTCCTGATATTCGATTGTGTTCAGCATGTACTAGAAATTCAGAGGGCGCCAGACTCCTTTCAATTCATTTTCGGCCCCAAAAAAAGCAGAAAAAAATTCAGTCATGTTACGTATCACACTCACAGAAAGCCCAGTTAAATTCATGCATGATCGGACAGTAATACGTTATTTGACTAAATTAACGCGGGGTCTACTTAGTAACTTGTGTTGAAGTGTCATACGGAAAGATTTTACTCCTGACGTCTGTGAAGTGAACACCTGTGATTTTGATATTTGATCAACTTCGGGGCTATGCGAGTGGCACTTTGAAAGCAAGAATAGACATGTCATTTTATTGAAGATTATATTTATTGAACTCGTTTCCTACTTGAAGCCTATTTGAGAGTGGCCTTAGATGAAAATAGAAAATGCCACCATTTCCTCATTTAATATACATCATACATGCATACAATTTTCTGTTCTCTTTTTTTGAAGGCCAAACATAACGAAACAACATTTTGAAAAATATTGACGATTTTAACATATAAGGAAAAAACTAATAACAATGAATAACACCGGCAACTTATCACAAATTTCTGACAATTGTAACGTGACCATATCCATTACATGTACACTGCATGTAATGCATTGCCCATAATGCGCACAGGTTTCCTTAATGACGTATTTGAACTGCTATTAAGGAATCTCCCACGATGAAAGTATTACGATTCATTTCGTATGGAAAATAATTACATGTACATACAAAATTAATTAACTTTCAGGCAGGCTTGATTAATAGGCGTGTTTAAGGTAAACAGATTTTTGAAATCGTCGGCCCTGTTGGCTAAGGAGATACCAGGCGAGTTTCTGTTTATTGTAAAGGGTCTTTCTGAACGGTTAGCCCCAACCTTTACAATTCATGGAATAAGGCAAGCAATAAAACCTTTCAAGACTTTAACTGCTTGGTTTTTCTTAAGTGTCGATGATCCCCCCAAGTCACCCCTTACTTGTTTGAGCAAACCCAGACTAGCTGTCAGTCTCTGCTGCATTTAAAAACCAAGGTTGACTAAAAGCACACAACGAAACATTACCAAATACATGAAGTCATTTGAATTAAAAAGGGGTGATGTTTGGCTCACCAGGTCCAGAGTCTCTGAAAAAAGGTGTACATGTGTCCGAGTGAATCCTTATCACAAATTGCTGCCGCTTCAAAGGGGCCACTACTCTCATCCCCAAATTTTGAAACGACATAAACAATTCAACCGACGGTACAAGAGGCTTCGTGTTAGCATTATTCACAAGCTTCTTTTTCAATGATTTTGTGAAAAGAATTTATCAACACATGAAAGTGAAACATTTTTATTTTCAGTCGCCCATTCCCCCTCCCCATTTATTTTAAAATGTCCACCTTGATAAAAACTGGAATCTTGTCGTGAAAATTCTCTATGCAGCCTACACCGTCCAACCAAATGAAATTGCCTCCTTAACCAAACCCTTCAATGTCATGATACCATTTTATCACCGCACCCATTCCGACTTCATCTTCAGTGACATCACCTCGCCTGTCATCTAACTCAACCCATCGTTCATTCTCGGTGCAAAAACTGGTAAGACATAATCATAAACTCTTCTTTCTCATTCCTTTCCAGGGCAACTGTCAGTGAATATGAAGCACCTTTTACAAACAGATCCTGACTGGTGAATACACTTTACTACCAGTTCCTCATCTTCGCGCATAGCTTGACAATTTTATTTTCTTAGCTGAACAAGCTTTAGTACTGAACTAACAACTGTACTGGTTCTGTATTCATTTGCAGGTCCTTAAGTTTGGAGTCAGTATCAATTGGCGTTTCAACACCTGCTTCAAAACGGTGGTTCTTCGCTGTCACCGGTCTTCCTTCTCCGTTGTTTGTTGTCTTTCTCGCTGTCTTGTTGCTGTTTGCTTTTTCTGATCACAGATATGTTGCCTTGCTCCATCATCTTAGTTTCCCATTCCTCCATTGCAGCTTCGTAATCTTCCTTTGCCTGAGCAGCGGATTCGTAGTATTTCTAAAGAGAAGTGGTGCGGAGATGATGAAGAGAAGACATTAGAGGTTACTTAGGACTACTCCAAGATAGGATCAATGATACATGGGAGAGACTGCAAGGAACTCTTCCACTATGTTCAAAATGAGTAAGTCAAGTTGCGGTAAAATCTAAGTCAATCGACTTACCGCTTTCTCCTCCTCGGACATTTCCTTCCATTCCTTGCTAACTTCTGCCATCTTGTCCTGCAATTAGGAAAACAAACTGAGCAAAATGTATTTTCATTTCTCAATGGAATCTTCAAGCCCCGGTGAACTCTGTGCTAAAGTAGAGGGCGCTATTTAACCTAACAGCAGTAGCATGTGATAATCACTTCACTGGTTCCCTCAATGCTGCCCACTGTGTTCTGCATGCAGAAGATGGTAACCCACAGTCTCTAAATATCAGCACTCTTCATTTTCACCTTTGGAGGAGTGATTTTTACCTGTGTATGATATCAGTGAGCAGCCTGCACACAACTGGATACCAATTAATTAAAACTCACGGTGATGCTTCCAGAGGCCTGTTTGAGCTTGGACCCCAAAAAGATGCTGTAGGCATGTAGCGGACGCTTTGGTCTCTCAAGCTTCTTCAACACCTAAAGCAACGACAGAATACACAAAAACCAACAGTCCATTCAAATAACGTGAATGCAAAGCAAGTACAAAAAATCAGAATCGTAACAGTATCCACCTTCAGCAGAAGCACCCCCTCATTGGTTGAAAAGAGCCATTCTAGTCGAGAGTGTTCATTTTGGTGGTAGCGAAGCGTACGCAACACATGCATCTCACTGTAGTCATCCGGGAACCAGGCAAAATGGAGTTCATAGCAAAAGAGCTTCTGTTGCTTGGAAAATCGCGCCCTCTCTTGGCCCTGCTGGGGGCTTCTAGGACTGCTGTTGGAGCTTGGGAAGTGAACTCAACTTGGTCCCCCCTGATTACCTGCTTGTATCTTCTCTTTGCCTTGTTGCTCTTGGCCTGTTCTTCTTGCTCTTCAAGCATCTGTTCTTCCTCTTCCGTTAAGCTCGCTCTGAAGTTCTCCATTTCCTCCAAATAGGTTTCGCTATTTTCCCTGGCTTGGGACCGGTAAGGCTGTAGAGAAAGTTTTTAACAAATGCCACTCCAGCTGATATTGAACTGTCAAAATCAAGTTCAACCCATTTAATCTAGAAAAACTTGATATTTCTCAAGCATATCCACTGGAATTTTTTACTTCCACTGCTTGGCTTAGATTGATAGAATGGATATAACCATGTTATTCAAGGTCTTGTTCCAGCTTAGGTAAAAAAAAACAACATATTATTACACATACAATTAACACACATGCATTAAACTAAAAAGCAAACAGCATCATACAGCTCAAATGACTCCTGATTTCCATCACAGAATTCGCAGACCTGCCAACATGCCGTACTCCTTCCTGAGGTCAGGCATTACTACGCAATAGATTCAATTTTGAAAGAACTGAAGGCTCATTTACATACCTTTTAATCTATTGTGTGGTGATGCCTGACCTCAGGAAAGAGTACAGCCAGGTTTGCAGGTCTGAATTCAGGTTTACGAGATGCTTAGAAATTTAGCTCCGATAGTTGAGTATAAATTTCAGACAAGACGTGTTGAGTCTTGAGTATGAGTAAACTATAATTTTAAAATAACCTCCTTCTCGTCATCAGAAAGCTCCCTCCACATCTTTCCAATCACCTTAGCTATTTCTGGAAAGCTCAAATCTGAATGCAAAGAAAGAAAGTCTATAAAGGTTTTTATTACTTCAAAAGATATCATTTGGTCAGGATACACATTTGTCAACCAAATATTTTGGTGATGCACAGCATCAAGTAAGGTAAAGATTGAAAAGTTTACGTGGATTTTCATTGATGACTTGCTGACGTTTCTCCATACTGAAGAGCATGAAGGTGCCTCTTGGTCTTTTAGGCTTCTGAGGCAAGTCTCCTTGTGATGCCAAACATCTCCAGACAAGTCTGTTTAACAGAAAGAAAACTAACTCCTAAATCACTAAATCTTCCATCAAACTAGTGTGCATTGACACAACTTGGCAATCAATCTCTTGCCCAGTTATCAGTAATTTTCTGGACATTCAAAAGCTTTGGAATATGAACAGATGAAGCTCAGCTGGGTAATACAAGTAACTTGTATCTGAATGCACGGTTTCCATCGACCAGAAGCTATCTGTGACCAGAAGCTATCTGTGGCAGACTTATTACTTCACTTTCCATCCATCAAGTCCACAGTAGGCGTAGAAGTTAGATGTTTGGCATGGCAAATGGTAGGCCCCCCTTCCTTTGGTAAGTGTGCAGACAAACACTCTACAATACCAATAGTCCAATTGTAAGTTTGCCCCTCAATTAGGTTACAAAAATACAGACCTATTAACAGGTCCCTACATGTATGTTTTGGCTAATTTAGACTTCCTGTATTGCTTTTGTCAGCAAGAAAAGTAGGATGCCGCCCCTCCCCCGCCCCAGATCACACAAGCGCGCGCCAGCTCAACGCTCGCTTCCCACAAGAATGCTTTGGACGTCACGTTTCCAACCAGCATTTTAATCGGTTTACCTGGTGCTTGTATTGGCGATTCCCCCAAACAGTCGGTTTGTTCTGCAACAAGCGAGCATTACACGTGCCGTTTGCCAGGAAGCTGCCATTTTTCAGGTGCCCGTCGGGTCAAAACGGCGCGGGTAAAAGCAAGCAGTGGTACAAACCGTGGAATTGGAAGGATCCGAAAAAGGGTATTTTTGTATCAAATGAGGGCGCTGTCCAAAAGTGGCAATTTATTAAATTTGCACGAGGAGTTGCAGCATTGGTCATCATAGTGGCATGATCTTTCGTTTCCGTGAGGTAGAAAATTCCAACCGAAATTATTTGTCACTTTTATTGAATACAAAAGTATGGATCTCTGAAAGTGCCATCCGACATGTTGAGATCCTGACATGTTTTTCTGGGGATGACGACATATTCAAAGCAAGATGTCGACATCCTAAGATAATTTATCACAGGATGACGGCATCGTAAAAGTTAGATGATGACATCCTGTGATGATGATAACCATTAGCTCGGGATGTCATCATCCAGAGACATCCACCAAGTGTGATGTCTACCTCACGTCTGGTAACAGGTGGTGAGACATTTTTATCAATCTAATAATCATGTTTGGCAACAGGAGGACGATGCTTTGCACGAGCACCTCTGGCTCCCTGTTTCCAAGGGGGTTTGTCAAGGCACCCTTTGACAGGATGTCATCATATCACTTTTACGATGCGTCATCCCATGATAAATATTATCGCGGGATGTTGTCATTTCCATTACAGGATGTCTTCATCTTGTGATAAAACATTTCATGGTGTCGCCATATTGCCCGTAATATGTCATCATACTGAGATAAAATACGTCAGGATCTCGACAAGTAGGGCGGCACTTCCAGAGATAGAAGCCAACATAAAACACAAAGTGTTTGGCATGCTGATAAAGTACTGATGTTTTGGTAGATTTTTAATTGTAGAAGTCGGGTATCATTGGTTTCACAAGTAGTCACTTCCTGAGTATTTTGTACTTTGCCGCTGGCTGCACAGCGAGGTTGGCAACAAAACAGCGGCAGTGTCGTGTTGCTCCTTTACAATTTGTACAATTTTTTCATAATGTATGGTAACACATTAAAGCCAATGAAGGATTTACTCAAGTTTAATTGTGCTTTGCGCAGCGCCCTCAAGTGACATAAATTAATACTTTCTTCGGATCGTATTAAGTAGACCCACTCCAAAATAGACACTCTCGTCTGTGGCTACGACTAGTTTACACACTGTCCCAACGGCGACAAGATGGCAGCCGTAGCTACCAGACTACTGGCTTTGGACAGAGTCTCGTTTGTTTGCAAATTGCCACAAGTTGAGAAACGTCGTGGTTGACATGCGCCAGTTTATATTCCTGCGTTACTGGCCGTAGCCAGACACTGAGCAGTTTTCGTTTCATTTCCAGGTGACAAACATCCATCGAACTCATAGCTAGCTAGCAAGATGGTGAAAGAACAGTTCAGAGAGACGGATGTTGCCAAAAAAATGTGAGTGCAAACTCAACTCGTGTCTGGTCGACAACCCTAACTGTTCCAGGCCCACTCCAGCATGTCCAGGGAAGAATATTGTAATTTGACTCCCACTTAACCTTCATCGGTCATGTGCAAAGTCTAGTCTCATGTCTACGGGAGTCAAGAGGATTTTCCAAGTAGGCCTAGGCCTATTTCGTCGCAAAATTGTAACTTTTTCTCAGTCCTAATTCATGTCTTTTCAGCACTTCTGCAGTGACTGACCTTTATTGGGTTGATACTAGGCCTAATGATGAAAGTAGAGGCATGATGCTTTCATTCTTATCTTACCATCCCCGACCATGGTTAATGATAGACCTACATAACCATGTACATGCCATGCATGCCCGACCGGGGCCCAATTTCTTGGTGCTGCTTACCACAGAATTCCACATTTACAATCTCCATTCTGCGCTAACCGTGCTAGTAGAAAAATTCTGCGCTAACCTTGTAACCACAGAATCCTTAGCTACGAGATGTATGCCTGCGCACAAGCCAAAATTCTTCACTAAGCTGTGAAATACATTCACTGTAAGCACAGAATTTTCTGCTGCGGGAAGTGCCGATTTTTCACTTGCGGTAAGTAGCGCCATGACATTGGGTTAGTTGAAAGTTAGGCCAATGAAATTTGATTTATTTTTTCTCGTCAGGGTTTTTCAAATTTAGTTTTGGCATATTTTGACTTTTATTGACTATTGGGGGCCCCACTAGACTCACAAGATGCCTACGGGAATCTTTTTTTTTTTCAAAAGTAGTGAATAATGAAATTTTTTGATGCGGGACAGGCCAAAATCACATGTGGGTGCTAACGAGAAACAATAAATTTAATTTCATGAGCCTGATGGCGGACACAACCATGACAATAGGCATAACAGGAGGGCGTTATTTGAAGTGGGTAAATTTGGAGTAAACACAAAAGCATTTACTCAAGTCAAATACATGTAGTTTCCTTTTGTGTTTGCCAGGCTCCAATTGGCAAATTACGATGGCTGGTGATCAAGACAAAATTAAATTAAGTAGGCACCTAGGCCTATATTATCAAAGTCCTTCCACTATGAGTAGTATTGACTATTGTTGATGTACCCTATTTGTGAGCATGGCACAGCCCCCAACGTGATGTACTTTGATTTTTCGCCCCACATGCCATGCTAATTGCTACCAGGGCAATAATTTACCCCAAATTTCAACCCCTACCCCACTTTACAAACTTTACATTGTCAGTGGCAAACTTGAAATGAAACTCCATGAAAATGATGTCAAGTGTGAGGAACGTGTTTCATCTTGCTGAAGTTCTGACAATACAGTCGTTTCATTTCCTTCTGCTGTTTTTTCACCTACACAGAGGCAAAGTCTGCTTTGGTTTGATGTCCCCGGAACAAATCCGTCAGCAAGCTCATATCCATGTCGTCAGCAAGAATCTCTATCTGCCAGATAATAATACCAGAACACCCATACCCTACGGGGTACTAGACCATCGCATGGTACGTGATCACCCATATCTGTGTTCATCTGGGGCTGTGCCAAATAAATGAATATTCAATCGATTGTCAAACATTTGAATATTATTTTTCAAATTTGAATATTCAAATGCAAAATTCATGAAAAGGAAGAGAAAATTTTCTTTTGTTTGCAATAAGAAAAATTGCATGATGTGAAAAGTAAATTATTCATTAAACAATTTAAAAGGAACAGAAATTTTCAACAGGGCAAGAAGTCTTGTTCATCTCTTAGATCTTGCTAAATCGTGGCTGGAGATGCTCCTAGATTTGAGAAGCTATTGTATTGATCATAATGTACAATTTGTGTGTGTTATTGCAACTGATTTTGTATATGGTTTGTTCATCAACAATCTGCTGGTCGGTGCGACCGAATGTTGGGATATTCGATCAAATTGAAGGTCAAATATTCAAATAGTGAATTATTCAAATGGACTCAGCCCTTCGTTCATCTGCATTGTTCTCTGCACAGCGTCAGCCTGCTAGTCATGCTAGGATTGAAACTGTGTATAGAGCTACTGGGATGACATATTGTTTCTTCCAGAAATCATAACTGCAGATAGACATGTGCAAGAGTCTCTGTCTAAATGATTATCAAACTATCAGTATTTTTCAAAAATTGTTAGTATCTGTCACTGATGTAAGTGTTCTTCTGAAACTGTATTTATTTAAAATTTGATTGGATACCTTCAACTTGCCTAGTGAAAGACTTGTTGGATTGATTTCATTTTTCTTTATTGAATCAGGGAACAAGTGAGAAAGATAATCCTTGTCTGACTTGTAAGAAACCTCTAGCGGAATGCTTGGGCCACTATGGCTATGTGGACTTAGAGTTTCCTGTCTTCCACATTGGTTATTTCCGATCCATCATCAGTATACTACAGTGTATCTGCAAGGTTTGTGAACGGATTTCTGTTCTCAAAGTACTTTGCCCCCTTCGAGTCTCCAAACCTGTATCCCCATCGCGATTGAATGCCTTGTGTACAGTGCTGGTGACCTCGATTGTGGCATGGGCAATTTCAACACGTTTTCCAACCTAACCTGTGCATGTACGTTTGAGAAATGTTTCCAAATATCCCACAGTTCAACAAAGTGCTGAATTTAAACAGGAAGTTTTCCATTGCTAAGTTTTAGTGCTCACCACGCTCGTTATGTTACAGACAGTAAAATCCACCATTGTACAAAAAACAAGGCCTAAACTCTGAAGAGTATTATAAAAACTCTTTGTAGTTTGCAAGAGGGATTTCTATTGTATTGTCTTTGATTTGTAGGTATACAGATATTTTGTGCGTTGTCTTGATTTTACCAGAGTTGTGCTCACATTCTGCTCCCACCCGTCGACCGCCAGTCACTCTTGGATGCCCTGCATAGACCGACGCTGACTTACCTACAACGCAAAGGCTTGAGGAAGAAAATCAACGACAAATGCCGTAAGCAGCAATACTGCCCTGCTTGCAATGCATTCAACGGTGAGAAACAGGTTTCAGTGACTAAATAGTCTGTGATTCTGAGCTTCAGCCAAAGATCGTATAGCACTGCATAGCGGCCCAAGATGGAGAACTTCACCGTGAATACACGTTAAACGTTATAATCGCATGGGCGCCATTTGAGCAAGCGATATGCCTGCGCAATGCACATTACTGTGTAGGTGCAGGCGCCGCGGCAGGCACGTACACCTGGTGAGCCTGCGCTGAAGCATTACTGTGAACCACGCAGGCGTATTGCTTGCTTAAATGGCGCCCAAGGTAATTACACTCTTTGGGCAGAGTTATCCATCTTGCGCCTTTGGTACTATACGATCTTTGGCTTCAACCTACCTAAGACTTTGGAAATCACTGAGAAAGTGTGATGGGCTTGAGGAAGGTACGGCCATACCATGATTACTTTACAGAGAGCTTGATGCTGATTGATAGTTGAAGTACAAAGAATGTGTCTTCAGTTTCAGGCGCAGTGGTGAAATTTTTCACTAGAGTTTCTTAGAAAAACACCAATAGAGTTAGTGTTTAGATTCGTGTTAAGATTTAATTACAGGTTCTGCCCTTACCTGACGTTTATATTTATAAAAAACTGTATACTCAGTGCTTGTCCGAGAGCTTGCGAGAAAAATCCACAAGCTTACTCGGCTGGGACTCGAACCCACAACCTCCTGCTTACTAGTGCAGACATCTTAAACCACTCAACCACCGAGCTCGCCGGGGTCGGCTGGCCAGTCCAAGTCAGGTGTAGCAACTGGCATTGCGAGCTATTGTCTTTCATGGGGTAAGGGCAAAACCTTTAATTAAATCTAATATCTTCCGAATGCAAAACATAAATCTTGACAGGAATTGGTGTTCTAAGTTAATCTCTTTATATCTGCAATCAGAGCAGGGCACCTTTTGTTTTCCGTTGTGTAGGAGTGAAGAATAACAACAACAGAAGATTTATTAGTTATCATGAATTTTCAACAGCTTTTGAAATTGTAAAACTGTAGCTTTACATCTAGGGAAGCTACATCAAAATTGATCTTCATGAATATTTATGACAGGCCAAGTCAAAAAGTGTGGCACCTTGAAGATTGTCCACGAGAAATACAAGAGCACTCGACGAGGCAGGGAGGACGCGATGGTCCAGTTCCAGGGAGACGTAGATATTGCCCTGCAACACAACAAGGCCCTGGAGCCTTTTGTGTCGAAAGCTCAGGTAGGTACGTGGGATCAGAGATCTCAGGAGTTGTCTCAGATCAAGGATGTTGAGCCTCTGCTGTGCATGGGATCCGAGATGCCAGAGGGGCATCTCGGAAGTTTGTCGTATCTGTCCTTTGTCATCTTCCTTTGCTTGCTTTGATTTCTGATGATTGTTCATTTCAGGAATGCCTAAACCCTCTGTTGGTGTACAACCTATTCAAGAGAATCCCGCAAGAGGTGAGACACACAATCTGGAATGCAAAAACATTTGATGGAATTTGGCAGGAAGTAGGGAGAAAACATTGACACGTTCACTTGAGTGACTCTCTCTCTTGCCTCATGCTAAAGACATCTGCAATTGCAAAGTGGAGGTCCTGGGTTCAAATCCCACCCAAGGAAGCTTGGAAGCTTGTCTCGAAAGCTCTGATTATACAGTGTTTTTCACTATTCAGGACAGAACGCAGTATTGGAAATGAACTTTAATCACAATTGGTGGCATGCCGTTATACAATTCTGCCATATTTCCAAATTTCATTCCAAGTAACCCCATCCACCCTCTCTTAGGACATCCCCTTGTTGGTGATGACTACCGAAAGTAGCCGACCACAAGATTTAATCCTGACACGATTACTGGTCCCGCCCCTCTGCATCCGGCCTTCAGTCATCTCTGACCTCAAATCAGGAACGTAAGTTGGAAATTTCTTTTTTTTTTTAGTAGCATCGGTCAAACTGTGTACAATTGTTACTGTCCCTGTAACTTGAGTAACATTTTGAGTTCATTATTAATTTCTCTGTTCAGGCTACTATTGCTAAATTTTACATCTGCCTTTTGTTTAGAAATGAAGATGATTTGACTGTCAAATTGACAGAGATCATCTTCCTGAATGACGTCATCAAGAAGCACCAACAAGCAGGTGCCAAGATGTCCATGATAATGGTGAGATTGTCCTGAGATTCTGTCGTGCTGCTTAACCCATTTCTCTTGCTGGGTATTTCACCTCACCCTTCATGAGCGCTTGTGTGCAACCTACAGCAGTGTCTGGTGAAATGATTACTTGTCCAATTTATCACTGGCATGCAAGGATCCCATACCCAGCTCAAAAGAACTATTTGTAAGGAGTCACACTTGTAAAACTTTGTGAAGGAAAAATTCAGAGAATCTTTGAAATGAATACTTTTGTTTATGTGTAATTTCTTAATTCATTTTGGCTGTTAAAAAGTTGAGAGCGGTTTGTTTCTAAACCTCAATTCTAACGCTAAGGTACTTTGGGAAGTCTTTAGGCCTCTTACATCTGTCATGAGTAAACAGATTACATTGTGATATTTGTCATAATTAAACTATCGTATCCATTTCCTTACAGGAAGATTGGGATTTCTTGCAGCTCCAGTGTGCCTTGTACATCAACAGTGAAACGTCAGGAATTCCTCTCAATATGCAGGTACGTTGACTGCATCTTATTCTTGGTTATTGGCAGGAGAGCAGGGACAAGTAACAGTAATGCAATGTACATACCAGCCTTACTGGAGCTAACCTTGCGGTATCAATATTACCCCCGCTCACTGGGCCCATCAAAATGAAGACCTTCGAGCTTCACATAGAGTGTACAAGATGCTGCCATTTTCCACCCCCCCCCCGAAAATTTTCAAAGATCTTTTCTCTCCTTAAAACCTTCAGCCAAAGAAAGCGACCAGAGGCTTCTGCCAGAGGTTGAAGGGTAAGCAGGGCCGTTTCCGTGGTAATCTCTCCGGGAAGCGAGTGGATTTCTCCAGCCGAACCGTCATCTCTCCCGACCCCAACCTGAGAATTGATGAGGTATTTAAGTCAAGTATTGTAATCTTGTAAAAGGTCGCACCTCTGAATTTCATTCTGAATTGGAGTGCAACCTATAACCACAGTCTTAAACTTAACATGTACCAATTGTAGGCGTTGTTTTTGTCAAATTTATTAAGCAAAAGCGTGTTAAATTGTGTGTACAGTCATTTAAGCTTAAAATAACAACAGGTACCGGTATGTTACCCATTCCAAAGGGGTTCTACTTAGATAATTAAAGACGTTTTTTTTTAAAGTGTACTTTTTTGTTTTTACAGGTTGCAGTTCCTGTCCATGTTGCTAAAACTTTAACCTACCCAGAAAAGGTAAGCTTAGTTTGCGGTAATTCGGTTTTTGTTTATTGTAATGAAAAATGTAAATTGTAAATGAAACATCCTGAGATACATAAATCATAACAAAAAAACTGCTTTTGCACCCCAGATTGTTTTTATAAATAACATTTACCTTGTGCTGATCCCTTCGTCAGAAGACTAAAGAAAACTGCTGTGAACAAGGCATGAATTTATTCCTTGCATGATACTCTCCTGAAATGAAAGCCATCAGTTGCAAAGGAAATGAGTAATGATAACCTTTAAGCTCTTCCGTCCTTCCTTAAAGGTGACCAAAGCTAATATTGGTCTGATGAGAAAGCTGGTCGTGAACGGTTGCGACATCCACCCAGGAGCCAACTTTATTCAGCAACGACACACCAATAACAAAAGGTATGCTGGCGAGGTTGAATGCAAGGAACCATCCCGTAGTCCTGTAACCAGCTAAGCTGAGATCTTGCAACCCCATAAACTAGCCTTTCAAGTCTGGAGTCCAGCATCCATGCAAACAGATAATGCATTGAACCAGACTTGTCCTCAAGTCACCAATTCAGATTTGTGCTATACAGACCCAGACTCAAGTCATTGTTTGTGCGTCAGAGTGAAATCCACCTGGTCGAATAGTCACCAATTTGAAGTACAGTCTGAAAGACATCATGAATATTCATGAGGAATATACTCCATTTTTGTCACTGTTGATTTGTTTCAGGTTCAATAAATGTTTCTTTGTTGACCATGTTGACCTATCTTTTACCTTGTGGACCTTTTTACCGCTTTTTTTCCGTGATCAACACAGGTTTCTGAAATATGGTAACCGGCAGAAAACTGCCCAAGAGCTCAAGGTAGGTTGCAGTGAATTTTTGGACAGGTGTTGGTCGCACTTGATTCCGTCATTTTGAAGAATGTCCTTATAAGCTTTGGAACTTTGGTTGTTTCTCAAACTGTAAAGTTGCATCGCAGAACTGAGTTCTTTCCTTGAGGCTTACCCGTTATCCCCTCAGAATTACTTTCCAGAGATGTACAGCTTATTGATTTGATTTGTAAATTTTTTCATTCAGTATGGGGACATTGTGGAACGACATTTGATGGACGGTGACGTCGTTTTATTTAACCGTCAGCCATCCCTTCACAAACTTAGCATCATGGCCCATTTTGTAAGTCCAACCTTAATTTAATTGCTATTTTCTAATGCCAGTAGCCATCTTTGAGCAACCTGCCATGTCTTTGAGTTACATTTTAACTTCAAATACCTGTCTTGTAAATTGGTTGGATCAGTTACATTTTGCATGCCAATTTTCCTACAACCCCATCTACTCATAATCCAATGCTAGAAATTGTATTAGAGTCTATTACTTCCCATTAACCCTAACAGTACCAGGCATTGTTTGGCTTAGAGTACTCAGTACTACAAAATACTACGTAACACTCTGAGCCTGAAGGACCTAGCGCTACAAATTACTACTTCTGGCTAGGTTTATTCCATTGTTACTCATACAGAAAACAATGAAACCATGCATTCATAGTACCACAGCACTCTATGGTATATTGTCTTCTCTATTGTATTTTATGGCTTCAGAGAATAATAATGTCATGTCCTCGTACAAGTGACAGGGTTGAGTACTACATTTTACTACTAAGTAGTACTTTGTAGCTTTCGGGACTGTTGGGGTTAATAGGTCCGATTGTCCGGTCTTGTGCATAGAATGTACCATGAGCTTATGACACTGTGTTGGATTTTGGGAGGGTTCTAGCAGGTCCTTATTAAAATGGGCATTGGATGAACCAAACTGATGGCAATGCCCTGCCCTTATTGGTTTAGATGAGTAATGTTCCTATTTCGAGCCTTGTATCTCCCTGTGTTGTAGGCTCGGGTGAAACCCAATCGGACGTTCCGCTTCAATGAGTGTGTTTGCACGCCCTACAATGCCGACTTTGACGGGGATGAGATGAACCTGCATCTTCCTCAGACAGAAGAGGCCAAGGCAGAGGCACTGACCCTGATGGGGGTAGGTTGAGAGACCTTGGTTAGCATCTTCCTCAGACAGAAGAGGCCAAGGCAGAGGCACTGACCCTGATGGGGGTAGGTTGAGAGACCTTGGTTAGCATCTTCCTCAGACAGAAGAGGCCAAGGCAGAGGCACTGACCCTGATGGGTTAGGTTGAGAGACCTTGGTTAGCATCTTCCTCAGACAGAAGAGGCCAAGGCAGAGGCACTGACCCTGATGGGGGTAGGTTGAGAAACCTTGGTTAGCATCTTCCTCAGATGGAAGAGGCCAAGGCAGAGGCACTGACCCTGATGGGGGTAGGTTGAGAGACCTTGGTTAGCATCTTCCTCAGATGGAAGAGGCCAAGGCAGAGGCACTGACCCTGATGGGGGTAGGTTGAGAAATCTTGGTTAGCATCTCAACCATTGCATGTTCAACTTTGATCTTGTCTTTTCCATTCCAGGTCAAGTCCAACTTAGTTACTCCGAGGAATGGGGAGCCCCTTATCTCTGCAATCCAGGACTTCATTACGGGTAGGACTGTCAGAAAATTCAGTTTGTGATATTCTAGTTCCTTTCTGCATGAAACCAAAAACAAGGTTAGACCTTTAGGCTGCCAAGCTGTGAGGTACAAAATCGCCAAGGTGTGCAAGTGCAGCCTCTCTTCCAATCGAGCCATAAAGAGGCTGATTTAGCAGTTAGTGACAAAATGCCTCACCTGAACACACACACCACAGCACTGTTGGCTGGACTCCACTGACTTAGCAAATCTTGCACCTCTCTGTCTGTGATAGGCTCCTACTTACTGACTCAAAAAGACGTCTTCTTTGATCGTGCCAAGGCGTGTCAGCTGATCGCTAGCATGCTATCCCAAAGAGACGAGAACTTGCAAGTCAAGCTACCTCCACCAGCCATCGTAAAGGTACAAATGAGAGGAGAGTATGAACGACTGAAAGATGAACACGGTGTTGAAAGAGGGTAACAAGATACATGGCTAGAAATATTCCGGCAAATAATCCCAAATTGTTTCCAACTGATAAAGCAAGGTTTTTCTGTGTACACGTGATTATTCTGCTTTCAAGTAAAATATAAAGGTACAGAATTTAGTGCTTTGAAAAACTGGAATTTATTTGACCAGAAATCAACAAATTCTCAAGTTTGCAGGGAAACTGAATGTGGGTTTACCCAAATTTATTTTCTCATGCATAATGAAAGTTTGAGACTTTGTAAGATTTGAACCTGTTACTGTTTGGACCGACAGTCAAGTTGCTGCCCAAAGCTGGCTCAAAGCATTCCTTTTGACTGAAATGTTTTCTTCTTCAATTCCTTTCATTTGGTTTCTGCCTTCAGCCAAGATGCCTGTGGACGGGCAAGCAGATCTTTGGAGTCATCATCAAACCCAACGACTCCTGCGGAATTGTCATGAACCTTCGCGCCAAGGCCAAGAACTACTGCGGCAAGGGGCTGGATCTCTGCTACAACGATTCATGTAAGGAAACACTCTAAAACCGGGGAGTCCCTGCTCCTAAAAGATCATTGTAGCTGACAGCAAGACTTACTCATGAATAAAACTTGAAATGTTTTTACTGGAACTATAATTGAGGCCAAGTCTTAGCACGTCACTGCAAGTCCATCACAAGTCATTCAGCTTTTAATTTCCCTATTTTAATAAAAATGTTGGACTAATAGCATATGACATATTCATTGGCCTCAGTTCCTGTTAATTCATCCTTCAAAATTCCCATATTCCTTCTGGTTATGATTTATAATCATTTCTCTAGTATTACATGACATTTCTCATACAGATGTTGTGGTCCACAACAGTCAGCTCATGTGTGGAGCAATGGATAAGAGTGTCTTAGGGTCAGGGTCCAAGACTAACATCTTCTACATCTTGCTGCGAGACTACGGGGAAACCTTCGCAGCTGACGCTATGAGCCGCTTGGCACGGCTCTGTCCGTTCTTCCTCAGTAAGTGACCAGCCCCAAGTGAAGACTTGAATACTTTTCAAAAGAGGTCGTTTCAGGGCCTCCTTACAGCAGGTACTATTTGAGTTGGTAAGCCGGTTTTTGCAAAGCTAAACCTTGGACCAGGTCCGAAGTAAGCTTCCGTAGCTTGACTTTGAACTGCCAAGTATACATTCATAGTGATATTTCTCGTTAACTTCTCAGGTAATCGAGGATTCTCAATCGGAATTGGCGATGTCACTCCAGGCGAGGGACTGATATCAGCCAAGATGGACCTTCTCAAAGCTGGGTAAATACCTCAAACATTTCTGCTATACTTTAAGAAAAAAAATCACATTTGTGTTGTAGAAAATGCTATAACATTTAGGAAAATTCTATAGCTTTAGGAAAACAATCCTCAAAATTGTTTTCATAAAGAAGTGATGCTACTTTGTGTTGTTACACAGATACACTAAGTGTGACGAATATATCAGTGATTTAGAGTCGGGAAAACTCCAGACTCAACCGGGCTGTTCGGAGGAAGAAACCCTCGAGGTAAGTCCATGAGGCATTTGTGCTCATACTCAAAGCGCTCAAGAAATATATGCTGAAATTTTGCTGCTGTTTTACACATTTATGAGTTGTCCTTCTAATGCTGACCTTTGAACCATGACCTTTGACAGGCAATGATCCTGAAGGAGCTTTCGGTGATCCGTGACCACGCAGGCAAGGCCTGCTTAAAGGAACTCCATAAAAGTAACAGTCCGTTGACTATGGCGGTGTGTGGTTCCAAGGGTAAGGAATGTTCACCCTCTGTGACACCAATCCAAATGTATTACTGGATTATGGTATTGTGAAAAGTCTTGCTAAAATGGCTGTAAACTGCATTCCATGTCAAAGTGGCAAGGCCTTGTGCACATGTTGCGATGACCACTATTGAGTCGCCATTCTCCATTCACAACTTCCATGTTAATGTGAGCGTCCATTCTGTCACATGAAGTACGTCTAGCAGCGTCTGATAACATCACAACCTCTGATAACCTCTGTGCCTCATCTCTACAGGTTCATTCATCAACATCTCTCAGATGATTGCTTGTGTAGGTCAACAGGCTATCAGTGGACATCGCATACCGAACGGATTTGAGGACAGGGCCTTGCCTCATTTCAAACGCCACTGTAAGTCCCTCCAAGCTGCACACAAGTCTTTTTTCAAGCCCTTCAAGTATACTAAATACTTGTGATTATCTGGGAGTGGTTTGTGACTAGTGACGCAGAGGGTAAAGGGTTCAAATCCAGCTTCAGCCATAGGTTGTGTCCTTAAGCAAGGCACTTTTCCCTTACATCTTTCGTGGTGTATTGGGATTGGACTTTAACTGATAGTGTTTGTACATTATTGGAGTTGCCAGTCCAGTGGGTTGGAATTGTCATTTGGATCTGTAATGTTTGTGACTTTGTGGACTTTGTTTTTTGCAGCAAAAGTTCCAGCTGCCAAAGGCTTTGTGAAAAACAGCTTCTACACCGGCCTGACACCAACCGAGTTTTTCTTCCACACTATGGGGGGAAGAGAAGGTAAAATTGCTTCTCTCTACCGGACAGCTGAATTTATTTTTCATTCTGTAAATGTAGGAAAATTTGGATGTTTCAAAGCTGCACGAATTGAGCAACCTTTGTTTGAAATGTTGTTTGTGTAGGTCTTGTGGACACTGCAGTCAAGACTGCCGAAACTGGCTATATGCAGAGACGACTTGTCAAGGTAATAAAAGTGTTTAGTATCCCAGTTTAGCATTCCGTTTTGGGCAAACCTATCCAGTTGGGCACTCTGAGTTGGAAAAAAAAAATTACGAAAATTCTAAGATCCTCTCTGGGAGGGAAAGTCAGACTACTGTAATGAACTTGGCTATTCCTCTGTCCAGCTTGTGTTATTCGTCCAATTTGTCAGCGACTTTTATCTGTTTAAATCTGAGAGATTCAGTCTGAACTATTTGGCAGTCGTTGGAAGATTTGTGCTCGCACTACGACGGGACGGTGCGTAATTCCATGAGCGACATTATACAGTTTGAGTACGGAGCAGACGGCCTAGACCCCACCATGATGGAAACGAAAGACAAACCAGCCAACTTTGATAGAGTCTTGCATCACATCACGGTAAGATGAAGATGTGGAAAGACAATGTTTGGGATTTCTATCTGGGGGGTGGAGCCGAGTATTTGTTACCGGATCCCACAAAATTAGTCCTAAGGCCTGTTTATCGCTGTAAGTTTGCTCTATTAATTAATGTGAACCAAACTGAGTGCTCTGATTTGATGTTATCACCAAGTCTGGCACCCTGGTGACACTGGACACTGTGTGGATGAAAGATGTTGAGGGTGCCTGTTGATTTCCATCATTCAAGATTTCTTCTTAAGGCCTTTAAACCAAAAGCGGCTCTAGTGGCTTCCTACTCAGGCTGGGTCACACTTTCTCATTCCAAGATGCAACTTTACCGTTCTTCCTTATCGCCAACTTTGTGCTTTTTTTTTCTTTTCAGAGCAAATTCTCCTGTCGTGAGGAATTCACCTTGAGTAGCCAGACACTGCACTCTGAAGCGTATCGCGTTATCGACAGCGACGACTTCAAGATGTGCAGTGCAGACTTCCGAGAAGAACTCAAGTACGTGCCTGCCGATGCCATTAGACACTCAAACATGTGACCATTGGATCATTGGCTAGAGCAGTGTACTATTGAAATTGATAACAACGCCTGTGCTGTTGCAACAAAAAAATTACATTCTTGTCCGTATCCATGAAAGCATTTGGGTTCGCCCAAAATTAAACCACATTTATAAGCCCAACCCCAAATTACTAGGCCACTAATCAGATTCAAACACGAACCGAGGAGACTTTGTAGAAGGTTCCCTCTGGCATGTTTGTAGATTGCTTGAAGTTAGGCTGAGATCTGAGCCATCAGCTCCCTGCAATCTGCCCGAGATCTTTCTCTGTCATTCCATCCAGGAGCTTCATCGACACAGTGTGTGAAAAGATTCAGCGTTGCCGGGCCCTCTGTGGTCTAAACGAAGTACAAGAGGAGAGAAACGGTAGGTACGGCTGAAAGGCTCAGGAACAGGAGAGGGACAGGTGTAAACCTCCAAAGAAAAGACACCATTTAAGTAAACAGGAAATAAAAAGACAGTATGAGAAGATTTGATGTAACTTGGAGTGTAGCTAGTCAACATTGCCTTTATTATGATATTTACAAACTAGAGCAACCTAAAGATGTACCAATGCTTTGCACGTTTTGTTACTTTTCCCTCAGTCCTTTGTGGTCAGCCATCTTTGATGTTGAGCCTTTTGACAAATTGGGTATCTTGGGCTTATTGCCTGTTTAACCATATAAAATTCACCATGGTGAGCAGCCGTAGCCAGACAGCAGGGCCTTGACATCCAAGATGGCTGATCAGAGGGGTTCATGGGAACTTAATGGCATCAATACAAACAGCGTCTTGAGCTATTTCTCCTCAGTCCTGTATCAACTAGAGCGCATCACGCCCACCCAGCTGCAGCAGTTTCTGAGCATGTGCAGATCAAAGCACATGAGGGCGCGCATCGAGCCTGGTACCGCCGTGGGCGCAGTAGGGGCACAGAGCATTGGGGAGCCAGGAACCCAGATGACCCTCAAGACATTCCACTTCGCTGGTGTGGCATCCATGAATATCCTTTCCAATGGTGATCATTAGAAATCCTGCATTTGATTTGGGCACTCAGATATTCTGCATGGACGAACCCCACAATTTAGGTCTCACTTTGAAATATCCCAAGTTTCTTTAACCAAAATCTCACATATCACCCTTGGAGTGCCCCGTATCAAGGAGATCATCAATGCCTCCAAGAGTATCAGTACTCCAATCATAACGGCTCAGCTCGACGTAGAAGATGACGCTGACTTTGCCAGGCTGGTGAAAGGACGTATCGAGAAGACCAAACTGGGAGAGGTAGAATGAGAAAGAAACTGAGAATTTTACTTTAGAAATAACGGATGGTGATTTCCCGCTCACCCACTTTTTTTTCTGAAAATGGTAAACAAGTGTTTTTTCTTTCTTTCCCGAGGTGTCTGAGTTTATCGAGGAAGTCTTTCTACCAGACAACTGCTTCATTTTGGTCAAGCTAGACATGGATCGTATCAAATTACTCAAGGTCTGTTTCTTGGATGTTCTTTTCTAGTTCTAGTCTCAAGTTAAAAATGTAACTAAACCTGAACACATTTTACTGAAAAGAGAGCTCAATTGAGGCCAAATGACTGAATGTGTTTTTGTATGTCAATGTTTTCCTTGCAGCTTGAAGTCAATGCCGAAACAGTCCGAAAATCCATCTGTGCCTCCAAACTCAAAGTCAAATTTCAGGTGAGATGTCTGAGGCAATGTACTCACAGCCTCACCATTTTGCAGCGATGTTTGTAAACTCATGTTTATTTCTTCAATAAAATGTTCTTGTCTCCAAAAATGTTTGGGATTGCTCACAGAATGTGGAAGTGCTTTCCACCGACATGTTGACCGTGGCACCTCAAGAGACTAGCAAGAGTTCCATGTACTATGCCCTGCAATTCCTCAAGGAGAATTTGACAGATGTTGTCATCCAGGTAGGACTTGTTGCTACAGATTTGCACGAAGGCCTGTCAATTCTTTATTGAAGCAATTCTGTCATGAGTGTCGAGTAGCCACAGGTGTTTGAAGTCCTTACTCAGAAAGCCTGTCAATTCTTAATTGAAGCAATTGTGTCATGAGTGTCGAGTAGCCACAGGTGTTTGAAGCCCTTACTCAGAAAGCCTGTCAATTCCTGATTCAAGCAATTCTGTCATGAGTGTCGAGTAGCCACAAGTGTTTCAAATCCTTACTCAGACAGTCTGTCAGCATATTGAAAGGAGACTTCTGTGTTGGTTTTTTTTTTGTCTCATAGGGAATATCAAACGTATCTCGCGCTGTGATCCACATTGACGACAAGGGTAGCAAATCGCTCTACAAACTCTTGGTAGAGGGCGATAATCTACAAGCTGTGGTAGCAACAAGAGGTGAGGCAACAATGTCTTATAATCCACCAAGTGACTCGGAAGTTGCCAACCTTCAACCTTTCAAAATGAATAGTCGGTTATCACAAATCCATTTCAGAATCGAAGTGAAGGTTGTGCCTCCAATCCCTCAGTACCTTAACCCTATTCTGAATCCAAGGAGCATATGCATGATTTCCTGGTCCCTAGGGGTTAGGATTAATGTGTTTATCACTTCATTGTTTGTGTGGGTTTTTTTTCTCGCAGGTGTTAAGGGAACTGCCACAACTTCCAACAACACAAGTGAAATGGAGAAAACCTTAGGCATTGAGGCTGCAAGGTAAGATCGTTACTTCCATAAGCATACTTATAAAAGTTCCATTCTTGTTTCATGGGCTGCAGTATTTTATTTTGAAGAATTATTGTTTTAACAAGTATTTTTGCAATAAGACATTTTTGGAACAGTTGGTTTTTTTCAAGCCTGCTTCTTCATTCAGAAATTAAAGAAAGACAAATGATAGTTTGTCTTCCAGACAGTACATGCTTTTATATGGTGCCTTGCATAAGTGCTGGCTCTTGAGGGCGCTGTTTGTTTTTTTAATGTCAACAGACGCACCATCATCGAGCAGATTGAGTACACCATGGTGAGCCACGGTATGAGTATAGATCACCGCCACGTCATGTTGTTAGCTGACCTGATGACTTACAAGGTATGTGTAGACAGACAATGGATGGTTTCTTGCCCGCTGTCGTTTATGGCAGTAGATTTTAGATAGACTATGCTTTCATCCGTCAGAAGGTTATTTACAACTTGTTGAAATGTGTCTGCATGTCGAGGTTAGGACCTTGCAGTATGGGTTAAATGGCAACTCTTAAGATGAGTCTTTAGATAGCAAAGTGAACAAGTAAAGTACTAGATGGTGAACAGAAAAAATGTATGTTAGAGGGGTTCAATGACCTGAAGCTCATGAAATTGAAATATGTGCTGTTCTACAAAATGATGTAAAATTTCCTTCATTTCGTGTCTTTAACTGTCAGGGTGAAGTTCTGGGCATCACTCGCTTTGGTCTTGCCAAGATGAAAGAAAGCGTCCTGATGCTTGCTTCGGTAAGATTGTGCAGTAGATTTCAGCCAATCAATCAAACTCTGATCGTGAAGACTGCTACAGTAATTTACAAAAAAATTCAGGGAAGTTATTTTCTGTCTGCTGTTCTTCATCCTGACAGTTTGAGAAGACAGCTGATCATCTCTTTGATGCGGCTTACCACGGACAAAAGGATGCGATTTCTGGTGAGTTTTAAAACTTTTCCATCCAGCTATTGTACTTGGAGAGGTTGGAGTTCATTTGATACATTTTAGTTACTGAGACAGGGTTAAATTTTTATTTGCAAAGCTATGAAAATCAAAGGTTTCAGTGATTGTTAGGACATTCACACCAGGGTATTTGGGCCAACCAGCAGTAATTCACTGAGTGTTTTAGAGGAAGGACTATTAAAGCTGGCTTTAGTACCTAAAATGAAATGTGCACTCAAGTTCACAACTGTTGTATAGTTCTCGAGCAGGACCAAGAGAGGGCGCAAGTTTCCAGGCACCAGAGGCTCCTTTGGTAGGAACTGCACTTGGCTGGTTCACAAATGACTGTGAAATACGTGTTGCGCCGCTACCAACAAAATGAACAGTTCCCACCAGCATGGCTCTTTTCAGCCAGTGAGTGGGTCCTTCTGCCCAAGTGCAGCCTGACAGTGCTTTCTCAATATTTGGTGAATTAACCCATCAGAGAAATACAGGTTCCGTTTTCACTGAAGTTTCCCCTGTAAGAAAACATCTCCTTTTTTTTCGGTTCCAGGTGTGAGTGAATGTATCATCATGGGTATCCCAATGAACATCGGAACAGGGATCTTCAAACTTCTTCACAAATATCCTTTTCATAAAGGGCCGACTTTTATTTCCTGGGAAACACACAGATGAGACTATTGATTTGTTTATTTTAGCTTGGTCTGTTATTGCTGGTTAGAATTCTGTTTTTTGCATCTTGTAGATACAGAAGTTCAGTTTGCTTTATTTTAGTGGCTTTTGTGTCATTTCATTAATTTAATTTGATTTTGTCACACTGAATATGTTTCCTCTTTCTCCGTAAAGCTCAGTGTAGTTGATGAATGCACTTCATATCCCTTGCTGAATAAATGTAGCCATTAAGATCTTGTTGTTTCACATTTCCTTGACTCATGTCTCTGTACAGCTGATAAGGTGAGCAATCCTACTCAGCGGACACTCATCTTTGACAATCCAAGGTTCCACCTGCTTGAAACGACTTGACAGCAACAGCAAAGTCATCCTGATGGACAGGAGCTTCAGAGATATGCAAAGCCCCTCTCCCCCCTTACGACAAGGGAAAAGCAAAGAAGCATACCTTGAAGATAAATATTACTTGGAAGCTTTCATTAATTTTGAACCCTCTAGCTGACTCTGAAGATTTAAGTTAACTGTAAAAAGGACTGACATAGTGGAAGTACGCTCACAAAATGGGAGGTAAAAGCTTATATTTCGAAGCAGACCTTCTAGAAGATAAGCGGTTCAGAAATTCCATTTTCTAATGAATAAAGATCCCACATTAGAAGACTCATACACAATCAGATGTTTGTTTTCATTCCAAAAAATTACCTGTGCTGCAGAGCAAAGTTACATTTCTTGGTCAAACATTAATTTTAACCAAAACTTAATTATTTTGAAAGACAAAAACCTTTGGAATTTTGCTAAATGTTGTTCATAAAATTCCATATCCAGATGCCTCATACAGCATAACTGTTCATTTAAAACTTGTTTCTGAGTAATTTTGGACAAACATTAAATTTCAGCCAAAATTGAACTTTTTTCTTAGGCTAACCCCTTGTAATTTTTTTCAAATTTTTCCATTTTGAATTTTCATTAAAATCTAGATCTACATACTCTAAAAAGAAGGGAAACACATTTCTTTTCATTCAAAACTTCTTTCTGAGTAATTTGGAGAAACATTAAATTTTGGCCAAAATTTCATTATTTTGCAAGGCTAACCCCTTGTAATTTTTTTCAAATTTTTCCATTTTGAATTTTCATTAAAATCAAGATGTAAATACTCTAAAAAGAATGGAAATACATTTCTTTTCATTCAAAACTTCTTTTTGGGTAATTTAGAGAAACATTAAATTTTGGCCAAAATTTCATTATTTTGCAAGGCTAACCCCTTGTAATTTTTTTAAAATTTTTCCATTTTGAATTTTTATTAAAATCGAGATGTAGATACTCTAAAAAGAATGGAAATACATTTCTTTTCATTCAAAACTTCTTTTTGGGTAATTTGGAGAAACATTAAATTTTGGCCAAAATTTCATTATTTTGCAAGGCTAACCCCTTGTAATTTTTTTCAAATTTTTCCATTTTGAATTGTCATTAAAATCTAGATGTAGATACTTTAAAAAGAACGGAAATACATTTCCTTTGTTTGAAAGTTTCTTTTTGGGTAATTTGGAGAAACATTAAATTTTGGCCAAAATTTCATTATTTTGCAAGGCTAACCCCTTGTAATTTTTTTCAAATTTTTCCATTTTGAATTTTTATTGAAATCGAGATGTAGATACTCTAAAAAGAATGGAAATACATTTCTTTTCATTCAAAACTTCTTTTTGGGTAATTTGGAGAAACATTAAATTTTGGCCAAAATTTCATTATTTTGCAAGGCTAACCCCTTGTAATTTTTTTCAAATTTTTCCAATGTGAATTTTTATTAAAATCCAGATATACATACTCTAAAAAGAGTGGAAATACATTTCTTTTCATTCAAAACTTCTTTTTGGGTAATTTGGAGAAACATTAAATTTTGGCCAAAATTTCATTATTTTGCAAGGCTAACCCCTTGTAATTTTTTTCAAATTTTTCCATTTTGAATTGTCATTAAAATCTAGATGTAGATACTTTAAAAAGAACGGAAATACATTTCCTTTGTTTGAAAGTTTCTTTTTGGGTAATTTGGAGAAACATTAAATTTTGGCCAAAATTTCATTATTTTGCAAGGCTAACCCCTTGTAATTTTTTTCAAATTTTTCCATTTTGAATTTTTATTGAAATCGAGATGTAGATACTCTAAAAAGAATGGAAATACATTTCTTTTCATTCAAAACTTCTTTTTGGGTAATTTGGAGAAACATTAAATTTTGGCCAAAATTTCATTATTTTGCAAGGCTAACCCCTTGTAATTTTTTTCAAATTTTTCCAATGTGAATTTTTATTAAAATCCAGATATACATACTCTAAAAAGAATGGAAATACATTTCTTTTCATTCAAAACTTCTTTTTGGGTAATTTGGAGAAACATTAAATTTTGGCCAAAATTTCATTATTTTGCAAGGCTAAACCCTTGTAATTTTTTTCAAATTTTTGCATTTTGAATTTTCATTAAAATCGAGATGTAGATACTCTAAAAAGAATGGAAATACATTTCTTTTCATTCAAAACTTCTTTTTGGGTAATTTGGAGAAACATTAAATTTTGGCCAAAATTTCATTATTTTGCAAGGCTAACCCCTTGTAATTTTTTTCAAATTTTTCCATTTTGAATTTTCATTAAAATCAAGATGTAGATACTTTAAAAAGAACGGAAATACATTTCCTTTGTTTGAAAATTTCTTTCTGAGTAATTTGGAGAAACATTAAATTTTGGCCAAAATTTCATTATTTTGCAAGGCTAACCCCTTGTAATTTTTTTCAAATTTTTCCAATTTGAATTTTTATTAAAATCCAGATCTACATACTCTAAAAATAAGGGAAATACATTTCTTTTCATTCAAAACTTCTTTCTGAGTAATTTGGAGAAACATTAAATTTTGGCCAAAATTTCATTATTTTGCAAGGCTAACCCCTTGTAATTTTTTTCAAATTTTTCCATTTTGAATTTTCATTAAAATCAAGATGTAGATACTCTAAAAAGAATAGAAATACATTTCTTTTCATTCAAAACTTCTTTTTGGGTAATTTAGAGAAACATTAAATTTTGGTCAAAATTTCATTATTTTGCAAGGCTAACCCCTTGTAATTTTTTTCAAATTTTTCCATTTTGAATTGTCATTAAAATCTAGATCTACATACTCTAAAAAGAGTGGAAATACATTTCTTTTCATTCAAAACTTCTTTTTGGGTAATTTGGAGAAACATTAAATTTTGGCCAAAATTTCATTATTTTGCAAGGCTAACCCCTTGTAATTTTTTTCAAATTTTTCCAATTTGAATTTTTATTAAAATCCAGATGTAGATACTCTAAAAAGAAGGGAAATACATTTCTTTTCATTCAAAACTTCTTTTTGGGTAATTTAGAGAAACATTAAATTTTGGCCAAAATTTCATTATTTTGCAAGGCTAACCCCTTGTAATTTTTTTCAAATTTTTCCATTTTGAATTGTCATTAAAATCTAGATCTACATACTCTAAAAAGAGTGGAAATACATTTCTTTTCATTCAAAACTTCTTTTTGGGTAATTTGGAGAAACATTAAATTTTGGCCAAAATTTCATTATTTTGCAAGGCTAACCCCTTAAAATTTTTTTCAAATTTTTCCAATTTGAATTTTTATTAAAATCAAGATGTAGATACTTTAAAAAGAACGGAAATACATTTCCTTTGTTTGAAAGTTTCTTTTTGGGTAATTTGGAGAAACATTAAATTTTGGCCAAAATTTCATTATTTTGCAAGGCTAACCCCTTGTAATTTTTTTCAAATTTTTCCAATTTGAATTTTCATTAAAATCGAGATGTAGATACTCTAAAAATAAGGAAATATACATTTCTTTTCATTCAAAACTTCTTTCTGAGTAATTTTGAGAAACATTAAATTTTGGCCAAAATTTCATTATTTTGCAAGGCTAACCCCTTGTAATTTTTTTCAAATTTTTCCATTTTGAATTTTCATTAAAATCAAGATGTAGATACTTTAAAAAGAATGGAAATACATTTCTTTTCATTCAAAACTTCTTTTTGGGTAATTTAGAGAAACATTAAATTTTGGCCAAAATTTCATTATTTTGCAAGGCTAACCCCTTGTAATTTTTTTCAAATTTTTCCATTTTGAATTTTCATTAAAATCTAGATCTACATACTCTAAAAAGAGTGGAAATACATTTCTTTTCATTCAAAACTTCTTTTTGGGTAATTTGGAGAAACATTAAATTTTGGCCAAAATTTCATTATTTTGCAAGGCTAACCCCTTGTAATTTTTTTCAAATTTTTCCAATTTGAATTTTTATTAAAATCCAGATCTACATACTCTAAAAAGAAGGGAAATACATTTCTTTTCATTCAAAACTTCTTTCTGAGTAATTTGGAGAAACATTAAATTTTGGCCAAAATTTCATTATTTTGCAAGGCTAACCCCTTGTAATTTTTTTCAAATTTTTCCATTTTGAATTTTCATTAAAATCGAGATGTAGATACTCTAAAAAGAATGGAAATACATTTCTTTTCATTCAAAACTTCTTTCTGGGTAATTTGGAGAAACATTAAATTTTGGCCAAAATTTCATTATTTTGCAAGGCTAACCCCTTGTAATTTTTTTCAAATTTTTCCAATTTGAATTTTCATTAAAATCCAGATCTACATACTCTAAAAAGAATGGAAATACATTTCTTTTCATTCAAAACTTCTTTCTGGGTAATTTGGAGAAACATTAAATTTTGGCCAAAATTTCATTATTTTGCAAGGCTAAACCCTTGTAATTTTTTTCAAATTTTTCCATTTTGAATTTTCATTTAAATCGAGATGTAGATACTCTAAAAAGAATGGAAATACATTTCTTTTCATTCAAAACTTCTTTTTGGGTAATTTGGAGAAACATTAAATTTTGGCCAAAATTTCATTATTTTGCAAGGCTAACCCCTTGTAATTTTTTTCAAATTTTTCCAATTTGAATTTTCATTAAAATCCAGATCTCCATACTCTAAAAAGAATGGAAATACATTTCTTTTCATTCAAAACTTCTTTCTGGGTAATTTGGAGAAACATTAATTTTTGGCCAAAATTGAACTATTTTGCAAGGCTAACCCCTTGTAATTTTTTTCAAATTTTTCCAATTTGAATTTTCATTAAAATCGAGATGTAGATACTCTAAAAAGAATGGAAATACATTTCTTTTCATTCAAAACTTCTTTTTGGGTAATTTGGAGAAACATTAAATTTTGGCCAAAATTTCATTATTTTGCAAGGCTAACCCCTTGTAATTTTTTTCAAATTTTTCCATTTTGAATTTTCATTAAAATCAAGATGTAGATACTTTAAAAAGAACGGAAATACATTTCCTTTGTTTGAAAATTTCTTTCTGAGTAATTTGGAGAAACATTAAATTTTGGCCAAAATTTCATTATTTTGCAAGGCTAACCCCTTGTAATTTTTTTCAAATTTTTCCAATTTGAATTTTTATTAAAATCGAGATGTAGATACTCTAAAAATAAGGAAATATACATTTCTTTTCATTCAAAACTTCTTTCTGAGTAATTTTGAGAAACATTAAATTTTGGCCAAAATTTCATTATTTTGCAAGGCTAACCCCTTGTAATTTTTTTCAAATTTTTCCATTTTGAATTTTCATTAAAATCAAGATGTAGATACTTTAAAAAGAATGGAAATACATTTCTTTTCATTCAAAACTTCTTTTTGGGTAATTTGGAGAAACATTAAATTTTGGCCAAAATTTCATTATTTTGCAAGGCTAACCCCTTGTATTTTTTTTCAAATTTTTCCATTTTGAATTTTCATGAAAATCAAGATGTAGATACTTTAAAATGACCGAAAATACATTTCTTTTTCATTCAAAGCGTCCTTCTGAGTACTTTGGAGAAGCATTAAATTTTGGCCAAAATGTAACTATTTTGCAAGGCTACCCCCTGATTATTTTTTCAAATTCTTCCATTTTGAATTTTCAATAAAATCGAGATCAAGATACTTTCAAATAAATAAACACCTTTATTGTCATTCAAACTTCTGAGTAATTGTGAGAAACATTAAATTTTGACCAAAAATTTAATCATTTTGCAAGGCTAACCCTTTGTAAGTTTTTCAAATTTTTCTATTCTGAGTTTTCATGAAAATCCAGATGTAAATACTTTAAAAAGGCCGAAAATACATTTCCTTTCTTTGAAAATTTGTTTCTGGGTAATCTGGATAAAGATTAAATTTTGGCCAAAATTTCATTATTTTGCAAGGCTAACCCCTTGTAATTTTTTCAAATTTTGGCAATTTGATTTTTCAATAAAACTGAGATCCACATGCCATAAAAAGAATGTACATTGCTCTTCATTCAAAAGTTCTTTCTGGGTAATTTGGAGAAACATTAGATTTTGCCCGTAATTGAATTGTTTTGCAAGGCTTTTGCAAAATTTCAAGGTGTTACCCTTGTAACTTTTTTTACTGTTTTCATTTTCAATTTTCCTTAAAATTCAGATGTAGATGCCTCAAAAAGGATGAAATACTTTTATCATTCAAAACTTGTTTCAGAGTAATTTGGAGGAAAGTCAAATTTTGGCCACAATTTGATAAGGTTTCCAAGGCTTACCCTTCTATATTTGTTTAAAAATAGTTTCTGCTGATAAGTTTTCTTTAAAATTGACAACTTGAAGGTGCTTTGGTTAAAAACAAACGAAAAAATAATTTCTCACTAGTGTTTATTCAATGCACATACTGACCACAAAGTTACATGGGAAGCCTACCATGATTAAATACAGTTCCAATTCAAATGAACTGCAAACGGTTTACAGTACATGGGTCTAAGAATAAAACTGTCAATTGTTCAATACATTTTTACCACAACACAAATATACAAGGTGAACATTTGTATACCAACAACCTTGACACATTCATATATATCCAGAGTGCATGTGCCATTGTAATAGACCCATTGAGTTTCTTTCCTGGCTCTATGGTTCAACATGTGTCACTTTTCCAGTAACGTCTATTATAAAGGTGATGGCCATTGTTTCAGGAACAGGTGCAGGGCGTAGTAACAATCAGAATTAGAAATAATGCACAGAGTGTGGCTATTGATCAGTCTCATATACAAGCCACTGGACTGCACTGCAGTGAAATGCACTTGATCAACTGCATCAAAATATTGTACATTTGCGTCCTGTCTGGATGCTGTGAGAGGGATCTTTGACCCTTTCCTGGTAAATTCCGACAACCGGGAGACGGCACTTCAAAATAGATTCCTATTCTTTGGAGATTGACATGACAAGTTGATGTGAAGGAAAACTTCCTGAGAATTTACTGAGAAAGTTTTGTCATTCCTTCCTGTAAACTCAACAGGACAACCTGCTGTGGAGGCATTACCATCTCATCCTGAGGGCAGTTCATCATTGCCTGTTAATTGCTGGTGAGCACAGATATTCAGACACTGGGATATTTCTCCCTTAGGCACTGCTGAATGACCTACAACAGGAGTGATACAATAAGAAAAAAAATGAATTGTTAAAATATTGAAAAAATTAAAATGCAGCATAGAAAGCCAAATATTGGCTGAGAAGCCTGTGACAATTTGAATGCAGCCATTTCTCTGGTCCAGTTTACTTATTTTTTTTCACTCAACCTTTTAACTATGATGCATATTGAATTGTCACGTATTTCATTTTTAAAATATGAATGTCGAGTAAAATTTAATCAGCAAGGCAAGTACAAGAGACAGATATACTCAAAATGGCTTCAGAACAGTACTTAAGTATATCTCACATAAATGCCTTTCTGTGACAGCTGCAAAATAATTTTGTACAAAATACCAACTTTCACTTAAATGAGATTTGAGGGGAAAGATATAATCAAACTATCTGCCCTGAGTTGAAGTGCACCCTTGACGGCGAAAGAAAGACAGGCTGGTACAAAGTTGTCCAAACGGGTTCTTGTATGCGTTTGGTGAAGAGACATTCTAGACTAAATTCGTAGAAAATACTCAGCATAAACTTGCGCACATTTGCGGTGAGTTTGCACCAAAGGACTGTTCCTCTTGGAGAGGATGTAATGTATTATTAATTATTCATTTCAGGTCTGAACTTCACTGATTATGGGTGTCCCTTGCCTGAGGTACTTTGTCAGGACCACATCACTGACATTTTTCATCTTTACAGTTGTGTTGCTGGTTTTGCTCAATCTCAGATGGTGCCTCCTGAGATACTGTCAACATAGTTTACAACGTAAGACACCAATCAACATATCTTGATCAGAAAAAAACACCTTCCTGGATACCATATTAAAATCTTAATTGGACAATTTACGCTTTATAGGCAAAAAACACTGGTATTCAATGTATTTCAATATCAAAACCTTTGAAAGATTGAACCAATTTAATTGATCTGAAAAAATAGTTACTTTTTTATTTGGAACAACATTGTTACTATGTACATATATAATTAAATTTGTTTACAAAAGATTTCTGCGTGAGATACAAAATGTTATAAGGTTGTGATAACCTCTTCTATTTATGTTCCTTTTGCTTGGGCTTTATATTTGTCAGCACATCAATAATTCAGTTATTTTTTAAGTACAATTATCTTCACCAAGTAAAACAATAACAAAATCAAAACTTTATGCATTTATTCCAAACACACAAACCTAGGAAGACAGAAACAATCCTTGTCAAATCAGTCTTAGTCATTTAACAGATAAACTGCACTGAAAATTGTCAATTTCCTTTTTTACTTTGTCATCACAGGCCCCCTCAGCAGAGACACAGATTCTCAGAAGGAGCTGCTCTTGGACCAAAACAAGACATACCACATGACTTCTGAAGATTTTAACACTCAGCAAAGCAGGCCGCAAAGCGTCCTTGACAGAAGCCTAGAACGAGAGATGAAAAGACGGAGAGAAATCTTGGACAGTACTTGCAAGAGACTCCATTTCAAACGCAAAGCAAAGCACTATACTGCCTCTTTCTTTGACAATGTCTTAGTCCTCGATCCATACAAGCTACTCTTCAGTTTCATCCCCAAGGTGTCTTCCTCATCCTGGAAGCAGGTCCTTGGTGAGTTGATGGTTAGAGCAAACGCTTCCAAACTATTCACCACCCTGGACAAGTACTCGACTGAGGAGAGAGATATGAGGCTTGAAACGTACAAGAAGGCCGTGTTTGTCCGGGAACCTATAAACCGCTTGCTGTCTGCCTGGATGAGTAAATTCCGCGATGATCCCAAGGACCAGGAGAGATGGGAGAAGTATTTTGGCCAAAAGATTGTCAAGCGGTACCGAAAATCCCCCCCGCAATCGTCCAAATGGCTCAACATCACCTTCATGGAGTTTGCGCAATTTGTGACAGATTACGGCCCCAGCTGCGAAATTGACACCATCACCAACCACTTTGTGCCCCAGAATGAGATCTGCCACCCTTGTCACATCAATTACCAATTCATTGGTCACTTTGAGAACCTAGTCGTGGAAGGCCCCTACTTTCTTCGCTGGATCTCGGCTGACCATCTGGTCAGTTTCCCCCGCTTTCAACCGTCCGCTGCTGGTCGCTCTCTCAAAGATGAGCTTGCTGTTCTACCACTAAGGATACTGGACGGCCTCTCAAAGCTCTACAAAAGGGACTATGAGATGTTTGGATACTCTGTTGAAAAAACGCTAGATCATGCTGTGAGTAAGTGAGGATGTGGCTAGATGCTTAAACCTGAGATCATTTGATAATTACTGCTGCAATTGGACAAAATCTGAATATACATCAGGTCCATGAATGTCAGCCATCGGTATCTGGAATCACTTCCAGTTTATGGGTTTGAGTAATCACAGCTAACTACAAGTTACTCAGTAAAGAAGCAAAGAAAAAGAACAACTTTGGTTTGAAAAATTCAAACTAACAATCGGGCTGCATGGAATGCTAAAACAGATTTCATTTTAATGAGTATTCAGAGAAAGAGAGAACTGATTTTCACACATGTTTAATTTCATGCATCAAATTCCACTAATGAAAGAGCTTTACTGCATCAACGATGTTCTGGTGCACAATTACTACAATCCCATGTTTATGCCTTCAAGAAAGATTCAGCAAGAAACAACACATGATGCCTTCCTAAAATTTCAGCCCCTACTTTTCACCCTTAAACCCGACAAGTTGGTAATATACCTTCAAAGTTGGTAACACAGCAAGCGGTGGTGATGAAAAGGACATCTGGTCACCTAGCTTTCTTTACTATCGGTAGGCATAGGTTGTAGAAGGAGTTCTCCATGAACGAGTCGAGTGGTTTCCACAATAAATAGGATGAACTTGTGAGAGTGTCAAAAGTTGGGTCCCCATAGAAATGTGGATCCTGAAATGGACAGTTGCACAAAATTCAGGTGTAAATTGAGACAAATGTCAAGAAATTGAAAGCTTGAAAGCTCTAATCTAAATTATCAATAATGCATGAATTGAGGTTTGGAAATTAATTCGGGTTTCAGTGCATTTTTCACAGAAAGCCACAAGATGAGCATAGATTTTAGGTGAGGAATTTATATAAAGCTGGGTAGGGTAGGCTCAACCTCATGTACAGATCAGTCCTTCGACTCAAGACTCACCAGAACTAATAGACAGGTTTGCTGTTGGCCGATGCAGATACCCACAATGCCTTTGGAGGATGCATCAGTGTCACCACCTGTGGAGTGAAAATTTCAATCAATGACAATTCATGACATTATTAAAAAGTTTCAGATTAAAACATTCGAAGAAATTTTAATAAATTGCTGCAATTCAGGAATATGGTTTTTACTTGTCAAAGGGAGAAGATACTTGTTTCCTCTTAAATGACCTTCCAAGCTGTTGTTGTTTCGGAAAAAGTTGGCTACAATCAATTATCCCCTACAATCATTTGCAAAAGTTTAGGACCACCCATACAAAACGTATTAACCTGAAGAAAAACCAAACTTAAACCAATCAATCCTGGCAACTTATGTTTATTTTCAATGTGCAACATTAGTATCTTGACATTTCCAAGATTTGAAATGTTAACAGTCTAATATTTAGTGTGCCCTCCTTTGTTTCTGATTAATTAGACTGGCTTTGTTTACCCATGCTGCCTTGCGCCAACATGACATTCAAGACCCGCCTTTGCAACATAATTCAAGTAAATGGGCTCACAGCACGACTCTGAGGTTATCACCACTGTAAAAAAAAAGCTTATGTAATCATTCAGTGAAACAGCATAACAGAGGCCATTGACAGAAATAGCGACAAAATTCCAGGTGGTCTTAAACTTTTGCAAATGACTGTACTAAACATCAAAGAAACTATTTTCTTTCTACATAAACGATGACATCACACCCTATATAAAAAGGCTTCTGATTGGGCGTTCATTCCTACATGCTTCTCTTCAAACTTAAAGTGTCATTTTTCTTCGACACAATTTTTCTGCATCTTTATACTTTCTTAAATGTACGAAAACTCTTCCACACTCCTATTTGGTTAAATGCATTGGAAAGTGCACAATTTTAAAGAATAAAAATTATCCATGTTTTCCAGGAAAATTGAGGGCGCTGTTGCAGCGAAGTCATCGAGGGAAGACATGGCTCAGTGCATAGGCATTTCTGTTCAAACTGTGAAAACTAACTGATGGCATTTCTGAGAGAGGGTTTGATGGTTTCTTATTGCTATGCACAAAACAACAATGAATCAGCAAAGAGAAAACTCAGTCCAAGAAAATCTACAAAAACGCAGGACTTTTTTGTGTGCGAACCAATGTAACACTGAGGCTTCTTCCTAAGATGACATTACACTTTTGCTCATGAATATGGAAATCTCATTAGCATAAAAACCAAAAAGGCATTAAAATACCCTTTCAAATAGTGAAACCAAAGTTTAAAATAAGGTTTACTGAGGTACAAAGGTGCATTTTACAGGTTTGTAGTAAAAAACGTTGATTGCAGCTACCCTTAAACACTGGTGAAAAAGTCTGAGGCATGAGATAGGAAGGGAGCGATTTGGGTAGGGGAAATTTTATAAGGTTTGTTTAAAGTGACGTGTCCCCCTGCAAAACCAAATTATTTGTCAAATTTCATAAGATAAGATGAAAGCTTACCCATCATAACGGGGGATCCTACTTCTTGAAAGTGTTGTAACAAATCAGGGATTTTATCAATTAGCTCAGTGCCGCTGTTGACGTGCAGAATCTTGCAGGGAACCTAGACCAGAAAAAACAAATTCCAGTAGAATTTTCCTCATTGATATACTCAGACGAATAATGAAAGAGTTATACAGTGGAAACAATGCTTTTTTACCAGCAATATATATTTGCCTTTCAGCTCTTTACAGTTTTTGTGCTGCTAATTTGACAGCTTGCTTCTTGTTACCGTAAAGGCATGGCTGGGTCTCACTTCAACTACAGTCCACTGCAACTTTGCTGCTCAAATCCACAAGCAGGATACACCACCGCAATTATATTTTTGTGTCGTTACTCAATCTTAATTTCTGCAGTGTTACATACAGATCTACCACACTAGTATTATTTTGCACCGAATCAAAATGAAGTCAACACACATCAAGTCACAAAAGGACAGGGTGTAATAATGAAGTGATGCATCACGTCGTTTGTGACTAAACTTGAGACCAGAACAAACGTACATCATAAAAATGGTCGATGCAGATGCAGACTTCGTACGAGCCGATCCACTCCTTAGAGCCAATCAGGGATGGCTTCTTGTCACCCATGGCAACAAGGGCTTCCTGAACCTCGCGCAAACTCGGTTCCGTCTGTCGGCTGTCTTGGTTGAGCTTCAGTTTGCGGAATCTCACCCATGAACAAAGTGTCTGTAGGGTCCGGTACCCACATCCCCAACCCTGTAACAAACAGGACAAAGAGAGTTCACTGACTGTCTAACGTACAGCTGCCATGTGCAATATGATCACGTGACCAAGATTGAATCCTCAAGGGTTCCAAAACAAAAACACAGCACATCTTTATCCTCCTACCCAAGCAAGGAAAAGCAAAAATTTCAAAGGTCCAAAGCAGCCGAGTCTGGAATTTCAAACCTGCTTCAGCAGTTGGTTGTTGATGACCATTGACTATACTTCACTGACATGAACATACACGTAATGTGTGTGGCACCTTGGCTCTAACTGCATTGGCTCTGATTCTGAACCCCAATTTTGAAAAAAAAACAGTAACGCTCAAAGCATCCAAATAGACTTCAATTTATAAAGTGTACAAACCCTGTCATCAATGCCATCACAGCCATAGTGGTAGTACAGATAATCTCCCGTTACCATGGCAACTTTACTACCTACATCCTGTGGTAGTGGGAGATCCCTGTGGACGTTCAGAAGCCTGGCCATTCATCTGTCTGCCTACAAACAGGAAAAAAAAAAAAAGTTGGAAAATTTCAGGTGTCATCTGCAAACGAGTTGAATTGGCTGTAGTAAAACCTACGTCACCATAATTCGCGCACGTATGTTGCAAAAGTAATTTTACAGGGTATTCGTAATTCCCTACTTTGCCCAGAATGCCCCATTTCTGTATTTAGTCTGAAGTCTATAAAGTCAAGCTTTTTATGCTCTGTTGACATTTTTCCTGAATTCTCCCTGGAAAAGCTTTTAATTTGCACATAGCCGCAAAAAGAAAAGCATCAAAGTGACAATCGATCATCGACAGTAAATTATCCCCGCATGCACAGGACCAGAGAACTGAACTCAGGGACAGGTGGACACTCGCATTCTAACTTTTGTGTCGATTGGCCTGAGCAGCCGTTTATTGAACTTGACACAGTTCAGGTTGTTCCCGCCCGAAGCTGGTGACGTGGAACTGCAAAAATTACATTGCGCACAAAGTATAGCTACTCAGCAATATATGGAAATAGTTCCCGCCCTAGCCTGGTGACGCGGAACAGCAACACATATCAGCAAATACATAGAGCTATCAGCAAAAATGTATGAAAAGCAATTATCATATCAGCATTTGTTTCCGCCCAAAGCACAAGGAGCGGTAAATTAATTTTGGAATGTACCTGCTCGGTACAAAGCCTTCGATATGCAACTTCAAACAGCAATTACAACTGGCAGAATGCAAAATTACCCAACTTTCATGAACAAATTTACAAGGATTTACTCCAGCATACAATAACTTTGGGCCAGCCATCAAACGCTGGAATCGGACAGCAATTTCCACGAGGTACGGCCCGACTTGGGCTTACACTGGGTTGCTGGAATAATGGGCAACTAATGAGCATTTTCAACAACCACTTACAGCTATTTATGTCAAACGGCAGAAATTAGTGAGTACGAAATGGCTTTTCTTAATTTGGCCCTTAATAATCGATCATCGACACTAGATTAAAGTCTGTGCACAATTTTGTTGAGTTCCACGACAAGAAAGTTGGATGCACGAATATTTGTATGCACGAATTAAGGGTAGACCTACTCCACCATACTGTACTTGTGCGGGTTGTTCTAAACCCCCCTAGACCCCAATGACCCCCTGATCCCCTCGAATTACATTTAAATCCCTCAAAACACAGATTAACGGGTGACTGAACTCATTCAACGCGCTGCAGCCAACTGCCATTTCAACCAGCGTGGCTAAGAATCACACACACACATATGGAAAGCGGCTGCAGCCAATTTCCATGTCTTGTGTATCGATCACAGCCGTAGTCAACCCTTTGGTCGTGACTCGTCTTCGCAAGTACACATGTGAACAGCATGACTCTCAGACACTGATCAGGAAATATTTGCACCTTTTTTGGAAAACGGCAGTTTTTTTGGCCCATTTCTTTCTTGGTATTAAAAATAAGGGTACTGTAAGTAAGCTATCTAACATAAAACTCTCGGGGGAAATGAAGCAACATTTCTATGGGTAGGCCTACACAACTAGAAAGGAATCCGTGTACACGTACGTGCCCTGTTAAACGTCATGCACAGCCTATGGCGAAAAACGCTCTTTTTGTGGGGTTCGTGGGAGCGAAGCGGACGTCGGACCCCACAGTTCTGGGGGTAACATGGCTCATGGCCACAAGTGAAATTCACAGTCGAGGGGTTCGTGGGTCCAGGAGGTCTCACTTTTGTTTCAGAACAAACCAATTATGCCAGTTGTGTCCGTCACGTCACGTCAACACGTCATGGGCCGGGTCGTCGGGCCACGGCATTGAAAAAAATGGATATTAATTAAGCAATTCCTACCCAATATGCATCAGAGATACTTAAGAAAGCATGTCACAGCAGTGTAGTAACTGTGACATGTTTATAAAGTATTTCAGTTTTCGGAGCACTCCAAGCAGGCTAGAAAAAAACATGTAGAAACGTAGGCAGGTAAAATTACCTTTCCATCCACGAACATACACATGACACGTGCTATGCCCTCGGCCTCGTCCGGACGTCCACACAGGAAATGCGTACCGCGCCTGTACGTGTACGCTACGCTTGTTACGAATGTTTGCCGCCCTCAGTCACTTCAAGTTGCCCTTTTCTTGCCAACCAATACCGTACGTGTAAATTTTGTAGGGTACAGTCCACTAATTCAAGCCTTGAGCCCTATTGAAAACAGAGTAAAATCGTCACTCTTCGGGGCCCAATAGCATGCACGCCAACATCCCTGAGATTTCTGAACCACAAATTAAATTATTGTCTGGTCCCTCACTGTTTAGGGGCAAAACAATCTCCTTTTTCAAAAAGATACTGGGGGGGGCACTTTTAATACTAATGAGCTGGCCAGAAATTCTCACTCTCACTTTTACGGTCCCAACCTTTTTCCTACTTTCCCATGCTGTGAAGCACCGTGAAATTAAAAGTAAAATTCTTCAATGTAACATATCCAGTGACGTAAATGATGGACGAAACTTGCGATATACTTGTTGCTTTTAATGTCCAGTTTGATTAATATTAACACCTTGTAGAAATCTGCGTATGCACAATTTCGGCAGTATAACATCAGATTATTTTTTCTTTATACAGAATACTATTAAATATTTAATTGTCAATGTTGTTTTCTGCCTAAATCCACTACGAACACTTTGAAACTGCAAAAGTGATGGTCTACTCAAAGTGGAAAGAGCTTTTAACGTTGAACCCAAAACTCATATTTCTTTTCCTTCAACATTACATCAGCACCATGCAATCAGTCGTTACATTTTGACAAAAACCAAAACTGCGGACTCGGAAGATCAGAACGTAGAGTTTCTTGCATCTGGTGTAGTTCCACATACTGAGTGTCAAAAAAGCAGAAATATAACTTGAAAATGCAAGGTTTTGTTTTCAATGTCAAAAATTTGGAGATGATTAAAAAACAATTTACTAACTTTTCAGAAAGTGGAGAATTATGTTTACCGTCCCACGCATCTTTTTGTCGATTGCACACAATTATTTTCCTCTTGTTCATTATATGTGAGTCACATGATGATTTTAAAATTAAATTGACAAACACGCATGAAGGTTGCCAGGGTTGGAGGATGGGATAAAATAGAAAAAGTAACCCTTAAAAATCAGCCGTAAACTGTTATCCGGGATATCTCATGTCCGGTGCCCAGGCTTAACAAAGCATTGCTTGCAACTTTTATACAATGTAACGAAAGATACTGTCCTTTCTGTGATAACATGGGTAACTACACTTAGGGGGCGCTGTTCATAATTCAGATGTAAATCTTACCTGTGTAAAATTTAGATTTCTGTTGTATTTTCTCTTTATAAAATTTATCATTCAGACGTTTGGATTATAATCCAAGAAATTAAAAATGAATAAATAAATTAATTAATTAAGTACTAGCCTATTGAAACCTTTCTTCCACTAAGGGTAACGAAGTCCATCGAATATTTCACCTGCGCAATGATTGGTTTCCGCCGCAATGAATTCAAAATCAAGTGAATGCAGGAACGGGAACCAGTGTAAGGCATTACAATGAAATCAACACGTGCGGTGACGCGCGCATTCAGAAGTTCGCGGGCATTAAGGAAGGAGCTTTTCCCCGCGACATCTGGACTTTCAAAGTAAGTGTTCTGTTTTTGAGCGGAACGGAGCAGTTTTGACACCATAGGTGTAATTGGCATAGTTTACTGTTGTAAAGAGTGAATTGAAATAATTATGGTTCCAAACACCAATTTGTTTTCGCGCACGAAATTATTTTGACTGTGACTCGTTCACTTCGTTTCATTTCGTTTCATAGGCAAGGTTTGGTGGGCAGGGTGAGAGTTCCTTGTATGGACATCACTAATCGTCCCTTGCAGTAGATTATTAGCCATGTAGAAAATGGTATCATCATCATTTCTTTAAAAAGCCACGTTTAGCTGTGAAAATAGTGAAGCATCTTAATTGGAAACGCTTAATTTTCCAAACTAGTCTCATGAGGTTTTGCGACAGGGTGTCAAGTGACGTCTGAATATGAAACTCTTGAATTTTCAAGTTTTCTCTCAAAGTCCTCCGCAAATTGGCTCTTTAACCCTCTTTAAAATCAAGACTTCTTAAGGAAGCAAAGGTAATTTTGGAAGATAATGACTAAATTTTGGGACGAGCTCTTTGTAAAGACGCCAGTAATTATTCCTATAGTGACCTCTGGTTATAGTCAGAAAGCATAAACATATCCAGAAAAGTTCAATTTAGGAGGGGAAAAGACAATTGTTTACACAGAAAAGACAAATTTTCAGACCAGTCTCATAACATTTGTGCACAGGGTGTCAAGTGACATCCATAGGCCTATAGGGAATCTTTTTCAAAAAAGCACATTTTGTGGCTCATGATATTGAGGTATACATAGCCTATCTTGCAAAATGTATACATGAAACCAGATATGAATTTCATACAGGGAAATTTGTAAGTCATCAGGCGTACTGTTGTTGTATGCAAAAGGAAAAGCATAGTCGCTCCAAGGTCAGATATACACTTCCCAACCCAGTTTTCTTCCTCAGTAAGTCTTCTTTGTACACAAAGGGTTGGAGAGCCACTTGTTTGAGGACTTTGGAAGAAAATTTGAAATGTTAACATTTTTGGCAGTTGAATGTGTCCAAAAGGGAAGGATTGCAGTCAAATTTTGCTGAGCCTCTCAAAAGGTCTGGAAAGCTATGAAGCAGTGAAATGTAAGATAAAAATGGGACGATGTGTCAAATCCTGTCCCAGGGTCTTTTATTAGAGCTGCCCAGACTTGGGAAAACAAAGTTTTATTTCATGTTTTTTGGGGTTTTTTTTTGTTTTTTTTTTTACAGATGATCTCTGCACACCTTGATTTGAATCAGCAAGGAAGGCCAGAACCAACACTCGCTCTATCTTACAGCTTGCAGGAGGACAGTAGCAATGAAGATGCCTGCTTACTCAAACCTAATACGACATGATTCAACCATTTGAACTGGAAGTGAAACGGTGAACCCTAGAGTCAAATAAGATCAAGTATGAATGGACTTGCCTTGCCTTCAGGTTATCCAGGGTTAGCCTGCTGTGTAGAACAAATTGAACATAACAGATGTGCTATTTCTAAAAAACAAAGTAATTTTGCGTCCCTATATTGTATTTAGTCATTGTGCATCAATCTAGCCTATACCGAGCTAGTATTTCCAGATCATTTCCTCACAGCCATTTAAACAATGCATGCGAACCTCAACTAACCCCCAGCCTTGACTACTAATCATTTGACATACAAACCTCAACTAACCCTCCACCAGGTTCTTTTCAGAACCATACATACAAACGAAACATGCATGTACCTTCATGATGCTACCATAAACCTTTACTTTATTTAACCCCCTACCATTAACAAATAACCTGTAACCATAAACCATAACCCATTGCTTAACCAATTACCAATTTCCTGATTAAAGTGAGGAATGTGATCTGTCGAAATGCTGAAAAAGACTGAAAAAATTACTGTCTGGTTGTGTACTTCATTGCACACGATCTTCTTTTGTATTAAAAAATCAACATGGTATTTCTTTAACTTATGAGAAATAAAAGATTTGTTAGAAATTTAAAAGTAATTGAAAATGCCCCCAAATTGGCAATTTCCATGGGCAGTTTTTTAAAGTTCAACTTTGGACCCCAACAAGAACTCTGTAGGTTCCCTGGATAAATAGAGGTATAATCTTCAACAAATGAGGGAAATCAACATTAACCTCTGCCGCTGTGGACACTGAATCTTGACTTTGACTTTGAGAATTTAAAAAAAGGAAGTTCATGGACATGATACAAGCTGCCATGTTGGAAAGGAGACTGGTAGCTCTCTTGGAGAAAATGAACGGATAATTGTGTGGAAGAGACCTCAAGGATTCTGAGTGACCTATGGAAAGAAAATGATGACTGGATGTCTGGAATCGGTCCTGCAGAAGCTGTTCTCACTCAACCTTAAGGAATATCCACACAGGTGAGCATGACTTGCTAGTTTACAAATATTATTCATTTTGTAGCACTTCCCCCACAGATTCTGTGTTTTGAACGGCCTAGAGCTAGTCATATATGTCATTTGCCATTGCCGTCTTGCCTTAGGGGTCATCCATTTTGTCATTTTCATGGGCGCACAAATCATATGCTGGGAGGAGGGGGTGAATTGGTTGTGTATGCTTTAAGAACCTGTTAAAAATGATGATTATCATAGACCGGCAAACTATCAACCCCCCCCCCCACTATTGCACGTGTGCAGAGAGTGCGCAGGACTCTGATGTATCATTCATACAAACGCGGGTAACTTCCATTTCTTAACCACTCGACGATTTTGCCTGGTGTCATTATATGAAAAAAGTACACACAGGTACCAGGCTTAATTCACTAATGTTGAAATCACAGCGACATGTGAAACAGTCTTTGAGCTTCCCCACCAGCTGCGTCATGCGTGCATTGAGGTTCAGTACCCAGAAACAAAGTGTATGTTTATTTAAATATGCATATTCCCGTGTGTGGAAAGGTGCCTTGCTAAAATGCACAGCGTGCTTAATACACGCAAGTTTGTAACCACATAGCTGTATACTTTTTATAAGCTTTTGTGAACAGGAAAAAAATCAAATGAAAGATGCATTTGTTGACTGCTATTCTAGGCCACAAAAAATAGACACTTTTATTTTCAGAAAAAGTACCTGTCCATCAGCCAATTTGTCTTTAATTTTTATGCATCCGTAATGAAAGAAGAAATTTGTCCCGGGCAATCAGAAAACTACGAATGTTGAGGCCGGTCCTGTCCTTTTCCTTCTTCCACTATTCTCTGGTCGTCTATTGCACATTAACAGCCTTACATTGTGAGTTAGAATGGGTCCTGAGGCACCAAAGAGAAATCAGGGGGGGCAGAAAAGAGTATGCTTTGTACGCTTGTGAAAATGACAACAAAAATGGATGACCCCTTACAGCTCAAAAGAACCATACCTGATAGAAATGCTTACACCTGTAGCAACCAAAGAACTAAACCATGAACCTACAGGTATTATGTGCATATGCATTCTGGAGTGTTGTAGCACATTTTGCACACTCATCAAAGCTACGTCCACGTTAACGCATTTCATGAAGAGGAAGTTTGGACAAGTGCTGGTCAATTTTCAATTAATCTTTCTTTTACGCAGCCATACTTTTAGTATATCAAAATAATTAGTCACCGCTTCAATTGATCAGAATCTGTGGTGGAGGTGGTTTAAATCAAATACTGATTGCTTTATGTGGTGCAGTAAAAATTATCCTAAGGTGATCAAGTGTCATTTCCCAAGGTGAAGTGGTCAATATTTGTTTCATATTTGATGAACGAAATGAAATTTAAAAACAAATCCACAAACATGGTGTTATCAGACTTTTTGGCAACCTAGTTTCTAATTACACAGTATGTGTGTACCAAAGAAAGAACTGCCAATACGTTCTGGTGCCTAATACTTTAATTTACCTCCAAAAATGTTACGAGAACCTGACAAAACTGGACAGAAAATGATTTCTACTATTCTGTACCTAGATATCTAGCTGTGTTGTTCCTTGTTAACATTGACAGGTGTCCTGTGCTTTCTTGTATTAAACACTGCCACTGTACTATTGAGATGGTGTTTACAAATACTTTCCTTGATTTCCAAAGTGAATAAGATTCTTACTTTCATGTCAGATAAAGTACAACAATATGTTGTTTTTGTCATAGAAACCACACTCTTCTGTGACAAGTGAGCTGAAACAGTGGGGATACCAAAAAAGGAAAGTTTGGTTAAGGTAAGTTATCACCAAAAACCTTGTTTTTCAAATTCATTTTTTTAAAATTTCCCACGTAGGTAAGATTCTTTCTCAGCTGTATCTGATGAAGTAAAAGGAATTCTTTTATTTCTATAGAAATCACAGTCTACCATAAGGATTGAGCTGAAACAGTGAAAATGAAGAATTGAAAGTTCGGTTCTAGGTAAGCAATCACCAAAAAACCTCCTTTTTTTCAAACCAACTTGACCGTCACACCATATTGTGTCCTTTCCCCCTTCAACTTTCTCATTGTTTGATAAATTTTGTATGATTTTGTTTCAGCATCTGCTCAGAAGGTGTGACCGTCCAACTAGAGGCCGGGGGACAAGATGGCATGTTCACTAAGGTGAGGTAACCATTTTTTTGCAGCTGTGAACATGCACAAGACCCCCGGATTGCAAGATTCATCTGATTTGGAGAAGAGGATTGTTGCTGAAAATGGTACAACAGGAGATGGGTCATCCCAAGCAGAAGTCGGAGAATTCACGACTTGTATGTACATAAGGTAAGGTAACCACTGAAAACCCTGTTTTATAAGTACGTCCTTGATTTCTCAAGTGGAAGGGTGTTTCTTTTAATATTCAAAGTAAAAGGAATTCTTTTCATTTCTATAGGAACCACACTCTACTTTGACGAGTGAGCTGAAACAGTGGACTGATGAAGAAACGAAAGGTTGGTACAAGGTAAGTTATTAAAAACCTTGTTTAACAAATAATTCTTTGATTTCTAAAGTAAGTTCCTTACTTTCTAATTACTGTCTGATAAAGTGAAAGACCCTCTTTTCATATTTCTATAGGAACCACACTCTACTTTGACGAGCGAGCTGAAACAGCAAAGATACAGAAAATGAAAGTTTGATCAAGGTAAGTTATCACGAAAAACACTTGTTTTACAAATAATTCTTTGATATCTGAATTTTTTTCAAACAAATTCAACAATCACACCATTTGTCTTTTATAACCTTCAGATTTCTCATTGTTTAATTAATTTTGTATGATTTTGTTTCAGCATCTGCTTAGAAGGTGTGACCGTCCAAGTAGAGGCCGGGGGACAAGATGGCATGTTCACTAAGGTGAGGTAACCATTTTTTTGCAGCTGTGAACATGCACAAGACCCCCGGATTGCAAGATTCATCCGATTTGGAGAAGGGGATTGTTGCTGAAAATGGTACAACAGGAGATGGGTCATCCCAAGCTGAAGTCGGAGAATTCACGACTTGTATGTACATAAGGTAAGGTATCCACCAAAAACCCTGTCTTATAAGTACGTCCTTGATTTCTCAAGTGGAAGGGTGTTTCTTTTAATATTCAAAGTAAAAGGAGTTCTTTTCATATTTCTATAGGAACCACACTCTACTTTGACGAGTGAGCTGAAACAGTGGACTGATGAAGAAACAAAAGGTTGGTACAAGGTAAGTCATTAAAAACCTTGTTTAACAAATAATTCTTTGATTTCTAAAGTAACTGAGTTCCTTACTTTCTAATTACTGTCTGATAAAGTGAAAGACCCTCTTTTCATATTTCTATAGGAACCACACTCTACTTTGACGAGTGAGCTGAAACAGCGGAGATACAGAAAATGAAAGTTTGATTAAGGTAAGTTATCACCAAAATCACTTGTTTAACAAATAATTCTTTGATTTCTAAAGTAAACAAGTTCTTACTTTCTAATTACTGTCTGATAAAGTGAAAGACCCTCTTTTCATATTTCTATAGGAACCACACTCTACTTTGACGAGTGAGCTGAAACAGTGGATATAAAGAAAAAGAAAGTTTGATTAAGGTAAGTTATCACCAAAGTCACTTGTTTAACAAATAATTCTTTGATATCTAAATTTTTGTAAACAAATTCAACAATTACACCATTTGTCTTTTATAACCTTCAAATTTCTCATTGTTTAATTAATTTTGCATGATTTGTTTCAGCATCTGCTCTGAAGGTGTGACCGTCCAAGTAGAGGCCGGGGGACAAGATGGCATGTTCACTAAGGTGAGGTAACCATTTTTTTGCAGCTGTGAACATGCACAAGACCCCCGGATTGCAAGATTCATCTGATTTGGAGAAGAGGATTGTTGCTGAAAATGGTACAACAGGAGATGGGTCATCCCAAGTAAAGGCCGGGGAATTCACGAATTGCATGTTCATAAGGTGAGGTAACCATTTCTTACAGGCGTGAACATGCACAAGAACCCCGGATCATGGCAACTAGGCTTGGTAAAGTAACTCTTCATTTTCATATCCAAGCAAACGTGAAACACTCTTGTTCAGGTTTGCTTCTGAACCATCCTGGGGAACTTTTTTGAAATCAGTTTTTGAGTATTTCCAAATTTTACTGCTAGCTTCCTCAAGAAGAAAAATTGAAGAACAAAATGATTGACTGGTTTATGAAAATTAATTTTCAAAATGCATTGCAGAATTGAAATCAATTTTTCTGAAGTTGGCCAAGGTTTCTTGTTATTAGTGACATGGATCAATTTTAAGTCAGTTCAGTATTTTCCCAGAATGGTTCAGCTGCATGCTGTGATTGTGCGGTGGTGGGTTATGTGTTGTGATTGTGCGGGGTGGTGGTCTCTCACAGGTCATCGGCTCAAATTGAGCATATCTTGCAAGTCTAATTTTATTACGGACTATGGGATCAGCTATATCCCGATGTCCTCAAGACGGGTGATGGGATCTTCTATATCCCTACATCCCCAACGCAAGACCAGCAGGACCATGGGATCTGCTATATCCCTATGTCCGTCCGGGGGCGGATCTTGGGTGGCAATGAAAAGGGGGGACAACTATGACTCGGCTCCTTGGGGAGCTTGCCTGTTCAGATTATCTGAAGCTTCATTTGCCATAGTTTTCTCGTTGAGAGAATATATATATGATTGTCATGGCAACAGCATCAAATATCTTATTGGGGTCAGTGAAAATGAATTAAAAATAAATGGTCCACTCTGAGAAATTGTGTAGAGTAAGGTTAGGGAACGTGCCCCTGGATCCGTCTCTGCTGCAAGGCTCCACCAGCGGTCACCTGTAGGGCTTAGGTAACTCCCCTTCAGGGACTTTTTTCTTAGTAGTGAAACCTGAAAGTTTCACTATAGGATTTTTTTCCTTTAGCTCAGTTGGATCTGTTATATCCCTCTGAGAAGTGCAGAGACTATGGGATCTCCTATATCCCTATGTCGTTAGGGCTTAGGTGGGTGCGGAGATCGATCTAAAATTGGAACTCGCTCCAGTTGGAGTCCTGGGGGGTTTCAATGCGAGTTGTGCGGAAGGGGCTAGGCAATTCGTGAGTCTAGTCCTACCAACGCTTCTGTTAGCCAAAAAAGATGCAGGTAGTTGTGTCCCTCGTGTCGAGGGCCGCGGACCTCTTCCATAGGGGCGTGGCCCTGTTATCATTGGGGTTAGCAAGGCGCTGGTACGTCCTCTCACCTACCCGGGGGTGGGAGGGCGCGCGTGAGTAGGCAAGGGCACTCTCCTTCGGGAGGGCGGACCGGACAGTGGCAGATGGTGCCCCTGCGGCCACAGGGTAGTACCAGTCTGTCCAGCGATGGGCCCGCTAATTGCCGAAAGCGTGCGGGGCTGGTATCCTGGGACCTTCACGTGGTGGCCCTGTTTTCACTAACCTTACCAGGATAATCACTTTACTGCAGCTTCAAAGGTGAGCATGCGACTGTACTCAACAAAGCACTTTCCTAGACAACTTTGTTTATTCTTAATTTTATCTCTCTGCTAGTGATTGGTTTTCTTATTTTCAAGAGCATACAAAGAGTAGTCTTTTGACCCCTTTACACCTCCTGATGAAGAGTGGAATTTCGGCATCACACTTCAACACCACTCACTGTTTGTCTTGTTGCATGAGACTGCTAACTAAAAAGTTCAAAACTTATTCAAAGATTTAAAAAATTTCCGTCAACAGAAAGAGACCTGAAGATTATGACTGATTCTCAAAACGAAGTGTCTACATTTTCAAATCTCTTATTTGGAACCGTAGTCAAGTTGAAGCAAGAATGTGTCCTAAAATTGAAATACTTTCCACTTTGGTAGTTTCTTTTTTTTCTTTTTCATTTTGACAGGAAATGAAGAACTCTGAAGCGATATGTGAGGAACATGATGATCAAAATCTTTTACTAGTATGTAATTTTGCCATTGTTAACTACAGCTAGATCATTGCAGCGACAAATGCATTGGTGGCATCCTCCCCCCCACGAAAAACCTCAATAACCGCGCCTCCTCCTGGCCTTGTTTTGTTGATTGAGGACTCGCAATTGTTTTGCCTTGGATTATGAAATCATACTCCTCATCAGTCTTGTTTTGCATTGGCCATGTTTGCCAAACCATACGATCTTGGAGCATCCCAAAATATTTGCCGTTTTGATGGGGCAAGTAATTTTACATTTGTTCGAAATTAAATTAGCAAAGTTTCAACAACTTTCTAAAAAGGCAACAGATAAGGATCCAAATGTTTGTCGTCTTTTCAAGTTAAGTTCATAATCAGCATCCATGCCAATCAGATAGGTGCATTAAATGTTTTGTAGATTTGTAAGATTTTACTTTTGTTTGTTCATGACAGTTTTCACAAAATGAGACAATTTGACCCCAAATCATGATTTTTCAAGGTTCATTTTTTGGCAAAATAAACTAGGCTATGCAATGCTTACAACTCGATGTAGTCATTGTTTACCAAATCTACTCAAATCACCCGAATCACTGTCTCTGTGGGGCAATGTTTCAAGTAAACTGCATTTTTGTTTTTCATGAAGAGACAATTTTGTCTTCCATAGATATAACGTTGGCAATTGGATCAAAATTGAGGGCAAAACTGGCTTTGTAGTTTTCAGGAAGAGAAATTTGACTCCAGAAATGTATACAAAAGTAACAATGTTGCACCTGACACATGCTATGCCGTTTCAAGAAGAGACCAAAAGTCACATGAATTTTAGCTTTTCACGAACAGATAATCTTGTTTGTTTACAAAATAAACAACTTAAAATTCTAGAAATATTAGTTTTGTAGTTTTGTGTCATGTAACATCCCCTCTTTCATGGAGTAGCATTGGTGAATTTAAAGGAATGCTTAATTGTAGGAAATTAAGCTTTTGAAATAGAGACCAACTTCAAATGCAATTTTCTCAAAACCTATGTTTTGCAATCAGATAAGAAAATTGTCTCTTTGTGAAAACTGTGACATGTTTTTCTAAGGTCTTTGTTTTTAACAAAGATTGCAGAAGACTGTTTTGAAGACTGACTTTGAGTTATCCCTTGTTGGGTGAAGCCCCTAGAGGCCAGATATCTTTACTGACGGATGTGGTCTGTGATTACCATGGTATCACCAAGGCATCTGTTGTGCAGAACATACGGTGTGTAAAATGCAACCAGATTGGCCACTTTCCTACAATTAGAGAGAAGTAGCAGCCCAGTTTGTTGTAGACGCTGGCATTGTGTGACAAGCTGTGTCCAAATGTACTCAGCTGTGGCCTGTAATTATGTACTTGTCCATGGGTAGTGGCTTCAGCCACTTCTCATGGAGTTGTGTCAACTTCAAGCCACAGCTCAGTGATTCAGACACAACCTTATCCAAAAGTGAGAACTCGCAGCGCTTTTTATTCACCTTTCATTCACCAAATGTTTTTGCAATACATTTTAAGCTCTTTTACTTATTGGGTCCTTCACAGGATTTAATTGGTGGTGCTGATTCTGATGACAGTCCCCTCACCCCTAGGAAGCCTACTAGGTACAGAGGACATGGTCATGGCATGAAGAAAGAGAGGACATCTCAAGATCCTGCAAGAAGCCAAAAACGGTCATGGGCAGCAGCAGTATGACAGTGTGATGCACTGGATCCAAACCTGCGAGACGGAATTGCGATAGGGATTCCTGTGATCATCATTCGTCAAAACATTTGATGTTAGAGATGACAGTTCTAGATGCAAAGTGTGATTTATACCCATAAGTGAAGAAACCTGACATGTGCAATTTGCCTCTTGGGAAATTTCTCATTTCCTTGAAATCTTGCCTTTTACGATGCCTTTGACAGGCTTTTGCCTTGAAGTCATTTTATGTAGTGCAACTGTAGACTTGCACATTTAAATGCAATTTTAATTTATCAGGTATGATATTTCTTTGAAACAATTGGTATATTTTTTGCATTTAAACAATCAATTCATTTAGTAAAAGTCCATTTTTAATAAGATTTCAGTTGAACAGCAAGTCTAACACCTTGTAATTTGAGTTTAAAGATTTTGATGACAATTGCATCAAAACTAGATTCAAATATCAAAAAACCTGAATTTTATCTTTGAAGTACATTTCTGAGCTCTTTTAAAAGAAGTCCACTTTTGTCAAAATTTTATATTGCAAGGCTAACTAAAATACCTTGAATTTTTTCAATTTTTGGG
>NC_141795.1:6903558-6951809 GCF_054643075.1 Acanthaster planci
ATTGTTCCTTGGACGTCAACACTTGCCAGGGGTCATAAGGTTATGAGAATGTGCAGTCTGTCAGTGGTCCTGCAATGACAATGTTCCAGCTATGGTTGTTCTTTCTATTGGTAGATTCTTATCAGCCTAGAATCATTTGATTCAATTCGTGGTGGAATTTTCCAGGAATTTTATGTGTTGTGGCAACATTTGTCATGTATATTTACTGAGTGATATTTTGTTGCCCGGCGGACGCACACTTGCTAGACTAATAGAGGCTAGATACAGTTATGGGGGGGGGAGATTTAAGCTTGTTGCAAGGTGGGCGAGGGGCCAGCTGTGGGGGGAGGTGATATCAGCTCTTTGCAAGGTACATGTAGGGTAGGGGCCAGCTGTGGGAGGCGGGAGATTTAAGCTCATTGCAAGGTAGGGTAGGGGCCAGCTGTGGGGGGGAGGGGAGGGGATATCAGCTCTTTGCAAGGTACATGTAGGGTAGGGGCCAGATGTGGGAGGGGAGGGAGATTTAAGCTCGTTGCAAGGTAGGGTAGGGGCCAGCTGTGGGGGGAGGGGAGGGGATATCAGCTCTTTGCAAGGGACATGTAGGGTAGGGGCCAGCTGTGGGAGGGGGGAGATTTAAGCTCGTTGCAAGGTAGGGTAGGGGCCAGCTGTGGGGGAGGGGAGGGGGTATCAGCTCATTGCAAGGTACATGTAGGGTAGGGGCCAGATGTGGGAAGGGGTAAGAATATACCAGTACATGCAAACTTCCAAGGTATATGTAGAATTCGCTCCCCGTAGTGACAGAAGCAATATAATGACACTATATCTTCCCCTCCCCCCGCAGGAACAAGAGAGGGTGCAATTTTCCCAGCAACTGAGGCTCCTTGGGTTGGGACTGCACATCACTGGTTCACAAACGACTGTGAAATGCACGTTACAGTTGCGTTGTTACTTGCGCACTCCCCACCAACATGGCCCTTTTCAGCCAATGATGGGGTGCTTCTGCTCAAAGCGGATTATCAAGTGCTGCATCAAATTTGACTAAGAAAATTAAAAGGAGCTCATACACAGCGTCTCTCTTTGCTCACATTACCAGCAGTGCGACATTTCCGCTTAGCATAATACGTTTCCTTGATACAGGACACAGGCAAATCGCTCAGTAACAAGGTGTGTAAAAAATGTCATTTATTGCCTTTTGCAACTCCACCCACATTCCTGCATATTACCTCGTACAGTTTGTGGCCGTTTCTCTAGGGGGCGTTCGGAGATCTGGATGTATTCCTGTCATCCTCGCCTCTCGTCGATCCCGTCTTGTGGTTCATGGTCGTGGGCGGGATTATCTTCGTCCTTGCCACCTTTGGCTGCATAGGAGCTCTCAGGGAGAACATCGTTTTACTCAAAATCGTAAGCATCAGCAATGAGCATTTTGACACGTGGCGTAAATCATACACAGGGAAACTCGGAGATTTTGCCATTTTAAGGATATCTACTCTACATTTCAATAGCTAACTGTAAATATTTGGTTGCTGAGATGAAGACAGAGGGTGCCTGACATAAAGACAATATTTCAAAAATTGCTCCAGCTGTTTGTAGTTCTACATATAACTTAGGCCCTTGTTTTTTAATCATGGCTTCTTGTAATTTGTCAACTTTGCCTCAGGCCAGCTTTCAAGAACTAAGTGAATATCGGCCAGATGTTTACTCTTCACATTAGGGCATTACCGATAGACGTTTTTCTAGTTCCCCAACATGGAACTTCTTGTCACGCTGGAAATTTGTTCTTTTCTTTACAGTATAGCGGTCTGCTGGGCTTGATCTTACTGCTTGAAATTGGTGGAGGCGTGGCTATCTACTTCTACAGAGCTGAGGTACATGATATTCTGTTCACTTTTCTAAACACTGCCATCATGATAAGGTACACAAGTTGCCTGGGCTCAATGTTGTAGGGCCGCCACCGGTTTGTGGCACGCAGGGCACCGGTCTGCAGTGTGTGCCATTAATCAACAACAACAACTGCCACTGGTAAGCAGAAAACATCGGGTCAGCATGTGGTCCCGATGAGTGGAAATCAGTCGTGACTTGATCACAAGAAAAAAAATCTCATCTACATTTACATTTACATGTATGTGTGTATGTATTTTGAGTGACAGCCTGATATGTCAAGCAGATGGACTGCCTAAAATCGCCTCTACCATACCTCCAGTATCACAACCATACCTACAATAAGACATGGTCTAAATGGAAACGACTGACTCAATGATCCATTGATGTGTGTGTTGATGTCAGCCGTATCCAAGTGGTTTTGGCACAGCCACATTTTCTGTACAATTGGATTTTTGGACCTTGTTCCTGCGTGATGTAGGCCCCTAAAATTAAAGTCATCAATCATGATGGAAATTATGTTTCAACCACAGACTTTTAATCCATTATGGATGATCAGCCATAAGAGTCCTGCTTTGGTAAACTTAGATGTATCCTCCCTTCCCTGAAGTGTCGTTAAACTTTTTTTTTTATTGCTTTTGAGTCTGTGGGGTGTTCACTTTTGACCCGTTGTGGTATTTGTGTCGCCATCAATCTCTCGGCAGCTAGTCTTATCTTCCCTTTACTTGCTGTAACCTCATACTGACCTCTGACCCCAATGGGCCAACCTAGACCGAGACCTGAAGCAGAAACAAAAGTCCCGAATTGAAGTCGGGCCAACTTCACCTGCGCCTGTAGCGGGGTCTCTCCCAGATCCTCAAAGAATCCTCAAAGGGCATAGGAGGATTTTTCGAAATAAAAAGACAAGGTACCTGTAGAGCCCAGTCGAAAGTTCAAAGTGAAAGAACATTCTCTCGGTTTCCAGCACAATGCCGATTTGGGAGAATTTAGATGCAGCAAAAAGACCAAAGAATTTTGGGATTAACAGCCAGTGTTCTACGGTAGTTGAGACCATCATAAGATCAGACGCAAGACCAGACACAAGACCATGCACAAGTAACAGAGTGAACAGTGACAAGGGAATACTTTTGTTGCAGTTCATTTGAATAGCTTGTGGCTTGAATACCGACTGGAGGTCTTGTGTTGGTCTTGTGAAGGTCTTAAGCGGTCTGGACTACAGCACTGTTAACAGCCACTGAAGTTTTCCAGAATTTCCACATGGAAAGGGCACAAAAAGATGGAAGAACATGGAAGCCCAGCAGAGTTCATTGTCAGATTTCGTTGTCAAGGTCTTCCATAGATTCAGATTTGAAACTGTTGTTTCCAACAGTTAATCGAACCAAATGATTTTGAAGCAGACATCTAATTTTATGCACCCTTGAGCCTTCAATAGATTGGCTAATCTGGCTACAAGCATTTATTCAAAAACAAAAACAGACAAAAGTTCCAAGAGCCCAAATGGTCATGCCTGCTGTGTACTGGTAGTAAAAATATGCCTTGAATGCACATGTTGCCCGTTGAGGTGATTGTAGGGACCCACACTGCTCCACTCCTGTCAAAAATTGCAGCACCCCTATTTTTCATTTTGGAATGGCCCCACTACTCAGTCATGTACCTGCACAAGTCATTATTCAAGAGTGACCACACTCAGTGTGGTCTTATAGACCACACTGAGAGGGCATCAGGGTGCAGACCACTAATTCAAGGGAGAATTTTTGACCAGCTCATTAGCATTAAAAGTGCCCCCAAAAAGGAGATTGTTTGGCCCCCAAAATGGTGAGATTGTGTAAATCCTTGCTAGGGTCAACTCCCTGGGTCTTTGAGCTTTCATATGAGAGCAGAAGGGCTAAAAACTAGGGTTGAAAAATGGTCCTAAGTTCTGAGAAAGTTGAGGGTTGCCACTTGAATAATGGCTGCAATCAGACTTGGGAAAAATCACTTTCATGGGGGGGGTGATTTTATTTTGTGGGAATAATTAAAAATGTAATTGGTTAACCCACAAAAAATTGAAAAGAAATTGAAAGATAAGTGACCGGACAAGAATTTCATTTGTGTTTCAGAAATCTCAGGGATGTTGGCGTGCATGCTATTGGGCCCTGAACGGTGCTGATTTTACACTGTTTTCAATGGGGTTTGAATTAGTGGACTGGACCCATCAACAGCATCTCTCTCCATTGCAGGTGTAACATGATCATTTGGAAAATGTTATTTGCAAAGTTGGAAACTTTTCCAACATCCACGTACAACTGAATTGTTGGAATTCTCAAAAGTTTCTAATGTGGACGTGTGCCAACTTTGTGGTGTGTGTTATTTTTTTTACGGACATAATACATATTTGTATGGGTGACCGTAGGAAAGACTGGTTGAATCAATCTCTTGACATCTCTAGCACTGTGCATGTAGGAGGTGAAACTCTGTGAACGGAAATAACAGGATATCGGAAAATGAACCAACTCCGCTTGTTTGGAAGTGTTTGGTTTGCCGCATGCATTTCTCTCACGCCATTCACAGTGGCTTCGGAGAACAAAATCAAGTTCTTCTGTTAGGTTTTATTTTGCCCCTGCTAGGGTTGATTACTTTGTAAATCCGAAAAATATTACAAAAAACCCTAAATTGGGCTTTACAAGAAATGTGCTCCATATATGCATACCACGTGCACAGTATAGTCGTACAGACAAGTTACATGCATGCAGAGACAATGTTACTACGTACACAATTTTAAAAATTCCTTATAAAAAAAATATGAGCACTTCTTTTCCATTATTTTCCAAACATCTTTGCTCATGTTCATTTGGGCGTAAAATTGACTTCCTATCTGTGCGTGTACATTACTTGTGGAATTAATTTAATATTTTGTGAAAGTGTAGAATGTGTGGTGTTGTCGTACATCTTAGTGGTGACTAATGCAGTATAAAGCTTGTCCGTCCTCTGGGGAAAACATGTGGTATTGTGATTTCCCAGAAGGCTGCTTCATTACCCATCCCAAGGGATCAGGGACAGGGTCATGGAACCGGTTGCCGTGGCAATGCCTTGAATGGCTTCTGTATCTGATTTTGCGAGCCCCTCTGCCTTCCTTAGATTTTCATTACAGCTTAATGATCAAGACAGATTTGATACTTGAAGCTGAAGAGCCACCATTCTTTTTAATGGTTTTAAGTTGGTTGTTGATGTATTGTGAAAAAGGTACACCAGTAGATACCAAATTTGATGTAGATACCCACATGATTTGATTTGATACCATCGATTTAGATACCCACATGATTTGATTTGATACCATCGATTTAGATACCCACATGATTTGATTTGATACCATAGATTTAGATACCCACATGATTTGATTTGATACCATCGATTTAGATACCCACATGATTTGATTTGATACCATCGATTTAGATACCCACATGATTTGATTTGATACCATAGATTTAGATACCCACATGATTCGATTTGATACCATAGATTTAGATACCCACATGATTTGATTTGATACCATCGATTTAGATACCCACATGATTTGATTTGATACCATCGATTTAGATACCCACATGATTTGATTTGATACCATAGATTTAGGTACCCACATGATTTGATTTGATACCATCGATTTAGATACCCACATGATTCGATTTGATACCCTAGATTTAGATACCCACATGATTTGATTGGATTTGATAAAATATATCTGTAAACCCACATATTTTTATCAGTTTTGAAATACATATTATAAAGAATCTACTTTATTTATTCTTTATTTCGACATATTATTACTCAATTTGACTTCCTAGCATCAGAAGGAATGATATGGATGAACTACATGGACATGGACCGACCGGTTCTGATACGGTGGTAGTTCTCATGGAATTCCACTGTGAAAGATGTTTTGAAGGGTTGGTTTCTCAAAGAAGCCACACATGTACATGTACCGTATATCACTACATGTACATGGTGATTTCGCAGCTCAAGGTGTTGGACTTGCCTATTACATGCACTGGTATATTGGACAGATTCATAACCTTATATAATATTAATTGATATTAGCTGCCAAGGCAGTGAAATTCATTGGACACAAGATGTCTTGATCCACCCCCACTCAAAATTTTGTATGCTACTCTCTAAACAAATTTATTGAAAGAAAGTCTCGTGTGCACATGTATGTAACTCTTGAATGCCCATTGTGCCCCAAAATAGCCCGTACATGTAGAGTACATTGTAATTTTAATAATGACACATGTGGACATGTACCGCAGAATTTGACCAATGAGGCTACAGACATGAAAGAATCACTGCATTGGATAGCAATGAACAGTGTACTTGTACTAAAACAGGACAGGTCTCCAGTCTAGTATCTCGTTACCCGGCACATGTCACACAAGAGGGTGGTGTGGGACAGGAATAGATTCATCTGTCCTCATCATGTGGCGGGAAGCACCACCTACATTTCCACCGCTGCACTACGTCGATTGTTGAGTCATTCGGTTATTTCAACAGTTGAGGTTCATTATTTTAGCCTCACCAGGTTCTAGTTTACATGTAGTAAGCGGTTTTTGTGGGCTTCTGTTATTCATTTTATTTTTTCCCCCAAAATTTCAATAGCAACATCACTGAAAATGTACTGTATGATATTAAAAACTGTCAGCTCAATAGGGACTTACTATTGAGGAATAGAAATTGGTCATTGCTTGTTCGCTTTGTAAAGAGGCATTCTCTTGTAAGATTTGTTTAACCTTTTGTGGGTTGGTGATTAAATGTAGTGGTATTTATGCATCTACTTCAGAAAGGGAAGAAAATACCTGCTCTTGGCTCACAGAGAAAATATTTGATGGACTAAATTTGAACTGCCACTTTCTAAAAAGTGAAACTTGGTGACCAAGCAAGAAAATAAAAAAAATGATTATTAAATTCAAATTATCTGTCAGGTTACGTTGTGTAAGTCACTGATATAAACATTGATGCGACAATAGAACTTCTTTGAAAGCAAACGAGCACAGCTCTTTTTTTTTTTTTTGAGTTGAGTGCACACCTGTTTCAAGCAGGCACGCGAGCTCATTATTCAGATAGCCCTGTTAGTGATGCATTAGCGTGAAATGCGCTTATCTGCCTGAAGAGAGTTGACCCCCAAAATAGTGGACGCTTTGTGCATCTGTTGCATTTCTGTCTCAGCAGATGACGTCAGCTGTCAAGGGTTTGAAAAGGTTTCCCAGATGTAATGCCCCTTTCCTAAACCAGCTTCCTACAGTTCTAATTGACGTGAATTGCATGTTTTCGTTTTATTACCTTTTTTTTCAACAAGACCGAGGTGGCCACTGGTTTGAGTCCAAAAATGATGCATCCAGAGATTTTCCAAAGTTTGCCTTTGTCCGTATGGTTCAATTCATGATCAGGCCAATAACAGGCCAGGGTTTTGAGCAATCTTTATGTGATTGACACAGTTATTTTGAAAAGTTTAATGGAACTCAAACTGTACCTTCATCCCCAGCAGAATTTTTTTTTTACCTATTTCACAGTCCCTAGGAAAGCGTAGTTGAGTACTATTGCCCTCAGTTCCGGTCAATATACAGTACATGTGAAAGTCTAATAGTGCACTGCTGAATGCTATGGCACTCGGATTGGTGTTTGTCGCAAGACAAAACAATTGACACACTTTCCTCCTTTGACTTGTATTTTTCAAGCTTTCTTTTCTTTTGATGCCCAGATCGAAGAGAGGATAGCCGGCTTTTTGACAGATGTTGCCGTCAAAAACTACCGATCCAACGAAGACTTGCAGGACATCATAGATGCATTGCAGTCAGGGGTACGTTAGGAATTATTTTTACTCATTTTTCTACGAGCTTCTCTGATGATTTATCACCTAAAATTTGACACCTAAAAGCTGCGACTTGAGGCCTGACACTTTAGTGGTGTGTAAAGCCGCATGCTCAGAGAATGCGAAAAATGAAGTTGATTTTGTAAGGTTTTTTTTTGTGATGAAACAAAGTTTAATTTTTGCTGTGCTGTTTTAAAACAAATGTAGCTTACAGCACAAACAATTTGGAGTGCTCAAACGCTACAAGGAAATATGTTCCTCAGTGTCAACTACGAAGACAACTGTAACTGATCTGTTTTCGGTTTCATCAAAAGGAAGTCCCCACAGTTTCATTCTCTCATCTCTGTACTTGACTTAGACTCTGAGAAACTAAGGAGGATAATTATTGACACTTGATTTAGTCACATGTACTCTTTTGTGTATGTACACGTAGCTTTCTTGTTGCGGAGTGAAAGACTACAATGATTGGAACATGAACATTTACTTCAACTGCTCCGAGGCGATTGTGGGTCAGAACACGAACCCAGAGGCGTGCGGCGTGCCCTTCTCCTGCTGCATGGAGGATCCCGCGAGCGGAGTGGTGAACACGCAGTGCGGCTACAATGTACGGAAGCCCGATAGGACGGTAAGGTGCTCAAACCGGCATGGTTGCCGGAATTCAAAAGGTTTTCTTGTATTTCGTATGCCTAATGCCAAATTTTCCGTGGATCAGAGAAAAACAGACTTAATTTCCCATCTCTTACCCGAAAAAAGGACGCGTTGCTCCCTTTATAAGCAAACCATGTTCTCTCACTTGAGCACACATTCCTTGCGTGCACCAAAAAACAGAATTTTCATTGATTCTTGTTGGCAAGGAGATAAACGGGTATCACATCATTACTCATCATCGTACTAGTCACTGGCATGACATGAGAGTAGAATGATTTAAACTCATTAATGCTTTGTAATGTGGTGGTCGAGTTGTCCAATAAACTAATGACAAGTTAGAAAGGAAAATCACTGGTTGCCCGTAGGACTAGCAGAAGATGTTAAGGATGGGACTTTTACCTGTTCAAATGTTTAAATGAAAAAAAGTTCCAAATCCGTTTACAGATTTTCCTAAACATTTAAACGGAACTGTCCCTTATAGAGGTTTGACGTTGTGATTGGCGCAATCTGGAATTCAGTTTTATTGTAAGCGATGCCTGTTACATACTATTTGTTTTCCCTTCCTGCATCCATGTACTTTTTGAGAAAAAAAGTGGAATCTAAAACAAGAAACATTGCTTGTTTTAAATGCTCTAACATCAATATACATTTTTACATAGGTTGGATCATGTGCATTGTTGTAATAATTATGCGTGGATTCGTGATTCTAAAACAAGAAACATTGCTTGTTTTAAATGCTCTAACATCAATCTACATTTTTACATAGGTTGGATCATGTGCATTGTTGTAATAATTATGCGTAGATTCGTGATTCTAAAACAAGAAACATTGCTTGTTTTAAATGCTCTAACATCAATCTACATTTTTACATAGGTTGGATCATGTGCATTGTTGTAGTAATTATGCGTATGAAAACACTGAGGTAGGCAGCATTGGCCTCAGTAAAATGTTGGCTAAATGTTTAAATGGTATTGGGAAAGTTTTTGTAAACGTTTTTCAAATTAAAGTTAAATTTCCACCCTTGGAAGGTGTACTGGTGCTCTCAAACTTCAAGCTCCAACGCGGCATTCCGTGTTGGAAGCTAAATGCATTCTATGGAACAAAAACAGAGGCATCTAGCCTGTGGATTCATTCTGCAGGAACCTGACACAGTGCCCTTTTAATTTGCCACACACAGCAAGTGAAGAATCAACCAACGCATTCCAAGCCATCACAGATTAACAAGCATTGGAATCCCAGCAATTTTTTTTTCTAATTTCCACAAAGCAATGCACCCTGTGGCTCACCTATCAGCTCTGGGTGTTCCTAAGCAATTAAGCAGACATCATTAACGCTGACTGACAGAGCTGCTGTCTCACGTTTCCCCTAACTATTGCCGTATTATTTTAAACAAGGGAAACAGCTGCCGGAAGAAGGTGTAAGAATTCCAAACAGAGGTTGATATCGCTAGAAATGAATTCATGGGAGGGTTTTAGACTTCTGTGGATAGATACGCGTAATAGACAGCATGTCACTGGGGGGGGGAGGAAACAGGTGAAAGTAGAACTCGGCTTAGTACGAATGCAGCTTGTTGGATTGAATCTGAAATTCTACCCCTTTTGATCTCTTGATAGGTGAGTGAGAGGTCTCACATCTATTCATCGGGTTGCCTGAATGCCTTCAAAGGCTGGCTACAGACCAACCTGGTAGTGGTAGCGATCGCCGCCGGGGTTATTGTACTAGTTGAGGTAAGATGACTAACTCACTCAAAACTCATTCTGCCTCAACCCAGTCAGTCAATTGGTCAGTCAGTCGTGATCATTCAACTGGATAGTATCAGTCAGGTTTGGCTGCTAGCACTAACTGGCTTATTTCATTTTTTTCTGTGTCTTCCAGGTCTTTGGGTTCTGCTTTTCCACGTCCTTAGTGAGCGACATCAAGCGCCAGAAAGCCAGATGGCGACACTGAACACCAGAGGGCGCCAGACACACTCGCACAGGTCCCTCGCGCACGTGACACCACTCACCTCCAGCACCAATGATGGTTTCTAGTGACCATAATTTGTCAGGTCTCATGATGTAAAGTACTTTTGTATTTCAGTTATGCCAGTTTACTCTGAAGGTGGACCTTCCGTGAGTAATTTAATCATTCCAAAAAGATTTGACCTAGGTCTTTGGAACAGTGGGCACTGTTTTTTAGACAAGCAACAGTACGCTGCATTTCAAGAGGCCATGCCCCATAAGCCGGTTGTCACACCTCCTTCCCAATGCCACACCCACTAGACACTGCTTGAATCGCACAAATAAGCATTCATCTGGTCCAATCCTTGTGCACGAATTATTGTCACCAAACGACGAGGTGAATTTTAAGTTCTATTTTTTTTTCTCATTACAAATATATTAAAATGTGCATATATGCGTTTTTCTTTTATGTTTGAAAAGGTCTCATTAAACGGACGCTCAAAATAAGTACAGTTTTGCCATTACAATTAGGGTAAGCTAATGTGTGTATTCAGAACTAAAGTTGATTTGAAGTCGTTATATTAACACTTTATTTTTCCTCCATTCTTCAGTCAATTGTTGTGAATGAAGCATCTAGAAGATGGTATATTTTACGTATTTGTCAGTAGAGGTTTATTTCCTATGCATCATACTCAGCATTTTCCTTTTTGACTGACTTTATTCCGAACATTACTCAGATTGTATTGTAGCTGACGATATTTGTTGAATTTCCAGTAAAATGTTTCCACAGTGAACTACCCATCAGCTCAACATGTTGACAAAAGCTGCATTTCTTGTCCAGTACATTTTTTTGTACACAAGAGACTAAAATCAATCATTTGACGAACGTAGTGGGCCAAGAGAAGTGACCAGGTTGTCGACCATTGGTTGATTTTGCTTGATAGCCCATGGATAACGAACATCTAGTGATCAACCAATGGTGGCTTATCAAACATGTCCAAGCTGTCTGCTTAAAATGTTCCATGCACATGCGGCCAAAGTGCCCGGTATGTAAGGTCAGTCATGTTTTCTTGTACATGTATGTTCAAGGTCCAAATGTAAGCACAACATCCCCCCCCCTCCAATGATGAATGGTTTGGACCATCTAGTCAACCATTTGAAACCAGGCTTGAAGGGCTTGGTTTGCACCACTGGATATCCGTAGGGGATTTCATTTATCAGTTGAGGGAAGCATTCACATGAAAATAGTTGTCCAAGACCGAGACTTCATTGACTGTGTGCACCACGAGATTGGCAGAGAACAGTAAAGAGGGATTGATGACGAGGTTTGGACAAAAAAGATCAACAAGGAACATCTGAGCATAACCGTACTTCACATGTGCATGGCTGAAAAGCAGTTGACTCGTGGTCAACCGTAGTTCGCATCCAATCTTGCCCTCTGTCTACTTGAGATAACGTTAGTCACGTTGACTTGTTTTGTCATGTGTAACGCATTCAGGTTCCCTACCTGTGCCTTCTTTTGTATGCAAGACTTGGGCAGTTTGTAAGAAACTTCATGTATATATGTAAGACGCACAAGTCCTGCAGCCCTTCCTCAAGATGTTTTGTAGTAACAGTATTTGCCTGTTCATGTTGTTGGTGAATCCAAATATTGTAGCCGCCAAAAAAGGGGAAGGGAGAACTATTCTGGACTTTTTGCACCCAACACTGCACCACTCTAAGCATGGGAAAATTCACCATCGAATCTAAAAAAAGAGGAGAAAATTATGCTTTATTTCCAATGATCCCTTTACTTAATTTTACCGCACTCAATATTCTTATTATTGTACCGTAAATCATAGATTGACATGTTGTGATGATTTGATTATGCTAAGTTGAGCTTGTTGGAAACAGTAGGAATGCATACTAGTTACACGTAGCTCCTAAACAAGCCTTAATTGGCATTTCCCTGCAGTGCGTAATGTGAACGTGAGGCCCACAGAATGTTTGGTGGGCGAGAAAGTCTTTTGAAGTAACGGGGAGAAACTGTGATTAATCTGCCCCTTATTCAAGTTCAAGTCAGCGTGTAATCACTTTACGGGTGATACATCTGTTGATTGTGGCATTTTTATGGGGGAAAAAATGAGTGGGGAAAATTGTTCTCTGTTTAGATTGTGAATGAAATGACTGCAATGCCAGAGTTAATGAGCAAGGTCAAGGAAGGCGACAAGAATTCCTTGAATACACTTTGTAATTTTCTCCTGCTTGACACCATTTGGCCAGAGGCTGGATAAATGTCCTTTTTGCATTGAAGTTTTTACAATTCATCTGACTGGATATACCACATATCCCATGTCAATTTTGTAAGTCCATTTGAGTGTGCTTGACGATTGTATCTTTTCTTCACTGTGTTGTTTGTTTGCAGTGTAACAGGTTGTTTGTGCTTGTTTACGTGTAGGTAACATTTCAGACCAAGTTCTTTCAGAAGGGAGAAATCAACCCCCCCTTCTGTTAGCCCCTCCCCTCTCGTGCTGTGCTCACTGAGTGTAATAGGCCTAGAACATAATAACGGGACTTTTTGTTTACATGTGAGGGGAAACGTGATCCACTGAATCCCTGGGGGAAAGTGCACATGTTTGAGGTCTATTTGTGGAAAAAAGTTTAAATTCCCCCTCCCCCCAAGTTGACATTTTGCCTGCTTGTTGAATATTTTCCTCAGTCTGGTTACAGACACTTGTCCATTTTTAAATCAGAAGAAAAGAAACATATCAGTGCGCTTTGCATTTTAAGGGTTTGTTGTTCAGGGTTTGTTCGTACATCAAGCATCGTTTGGTCCATTTCTTTTGAGATGTTTAGCAAATATGAATTCTGAAAGTGTATAAATGTGTAAGAGTCATAGTTATATTCTGTACTTTGTATTTTAGAACTTTGTGTTATATTTGTATAGCTGTAAATATGATGTAATGGGCTTTCTGCAACTGCTGGGGTTGCGAAATCATCTTTTTTAGTAGGTTTGAAAAGGGTTAAAGGTCAAAGGTTCAAAAGTTGACCAACCAGATTTGCATAAGCACTGGGCTGATGTATACAGAGCCTCTAAAGAAAGAAATTTGTCCGTTGCGGGAACTGTTTGTTCTGCAAATATGGATTTTCTCCATTAACCATCTTGCACTGCGTGTAAGTGGATGTCAGATGTCCTGCTGCTGAAGACTTGAATATGCTTTGCCATGTTATACATGTGCTTTGCAAGTCAATCATGTGTGGTCTGGGAACAGATTCCTTGCTTGGCGGAAGCAAACAGTTCGTGCAACATCTTGCTGCAGGTGCCATTCCAACCAGCACAAACCTGTGGTAAGACCTGTACATTGATTTGGGCCACCGTGACAGCCTGTGCTGAAACGGTCGATAGTCAACTGTAGCCCACTTATGAAAACTATGGCACGGTCAATAGTCAAGGAGCTGAAGTGTCACATGTTGTCTTAAGTTTTACTATTTACAATCCAGCTGTGAAATAGTTCAACCTCCTCTGAATATAGATCTTTAGCAAACATCATAATGGTAACTTCCAAAGCTGAATTTGTTACTCTTTTAAAATTTTTTGAATTTTAAGGATATCTTTTTTGAAATACATTGTAACAAAACAAAGGTTTACGGAATGTAAGACAGGAAAATAGTAGCAACTGAGCATTTTTCATCAAATTGTCACATTTAAATGCCAAAGTAGAATGTATTTTATTGTTTGTAGATTTCATGAATGTGGGCTCTGGCACAGAACTTTTGGTGTTTTCATTGTAACCAGGCATTTTATGAGTGGACAAATAGTTTTTTGTGAATTTTCTCAACTAAAGGAACCATAGAGTAGGAATTACAAAGGCATTATGCAGTGATCTTAAATTGTGTAACTGCACAGCCATTTCTGGGCAACATGAGAGTAGTGAATCATAAACAAGGTTTTTTTTTTAACTAAGTAATGCACAAAATGGAATAAATATGTGTAAATAAAGACAGCAGCAAACACAGTTGATATTCTTGTGTACATGTCGATGGAGCGCTTTGTCACGCGTTTTGCAGTATTGGTAACTCAACGAAAGGCAGGGCTGTGATTGCTCGGACTCTCTCATGAGGTACGGCCCTCCAAATAAGCCATTTGCGAGTTAAATTTGAATTTTTTTTAAAATGTGTACCAGATTTTTTTAAAATCTGGTACACTGAGTCATTTGATAGCACACAAACATAACAATTTTAATTCCCCAGACTAAAGACGCTGTTGCTATACCTCGTGATTGGTGGCAAGCTTTCGCTTAGCGACCACCATCTCTGGAATGGACTGGTTCCTTTGTGCCCTTCTTGTCCATTGAGAACAGTGTATTGTTGCAACGTGCCTCTTACGTTACTACGCAAAAGCTTGCCCTGAATCACGAGGTATAGCAACAATGTTTTTAGTTTGGAGAATTCACATTGTTATGTTCCCGTGAATTTCAAGAACTCAGTGTACCAGATTTTATTCAAAGGTCACTCGCAAAAGGCTTATTGTGAATCTGCGAAATTGTAACTACTCAAGTTTTGTCAGTCGCTTGAACTGTAAGATTCATATTATCACAGCCATATGGAAAACAGCTCACGCCTTGTAAGACGTTAAAAGCTTCTTTTTTTTTTAAATCACTGAATTTCAAAACTTTCATCATCACAACCCCTCTAACAGACGCAGCATTACTTTCAAATACAACATCCACTCTCCATTAAATTACCACTCAAATTGTTCTCATTTCTATTGTATGTACTAAACATTTATATTGCATTCGTAAGTACTATTTTTTTTGTTTGAAAAGCAAACTGTACATGAACGCCGGTTAATACTATGGTCCGGGTCTAATAAATACTGGGAAGAATTTAAGCTTTGTACACGAACTCATCACACATGGTATAGTTTTTTTGATGCATGCATTTACATGGGGAATGTTGTTTTTAACCCTTAAAGCAAGGAAACAAAATGGCTTGTGTACTGAGGGGATCCAAAATTGAGAGTTACTGAGTGAACCACTAGGCAATTACTAATGTGGTCGCAATTACTAGGAGTTGGAAATGGCCTTATGACCTGAAAAAAATGACAGGATGCCAGTCTACCGGTAACACTGGTCCCTGGTCCCCCAATCAATTCCTGCTTCTGGGCTGGGAACCAGTCATCTGCATTGATAATTGAATCATGACCTCATTCTTTGAGTTAGAACTGCTGTTGTTTTTTTTCCAAACCTATGCAACTCGAGAGAGGGTTTATTCAAAGGATGACAATACAAACTCTCGGAATGCAATGGAAGTCACCAGCTTGTGGCTTTCTGCTTTTCCCATTCATGCCCATCTTCTTTCTAGCCATAAGAAAGCAATTTGAGCTTGTTAACCATGCATGACTCTGTAGTCTTTACGACTAGGGCTTCAGTTTTTGACTCTGATATACTTCTGTCTTAGACAAAGCCTTGAGTTGCATCCCAAACTGTCCTCCAGACTTATGGCTATGGCTGTTGTCAACTGGCAAAGATGCAGACACAAGATTCAGACACGTACAGCCCGTGAAAATAAGTGTCGAGAATCAGCTGAGGGCATCGGACTAACAGCGTGCTTCCCGCAGCTGCTGTATCACTGTTTCCAGTTTCATCGCGACTCCTCTGTCGCCCTCTACCGCCAGTTTACCTGCCATGTAGGCCATGTAGGGCCTGATCTGGCCCGTGAACATGGCGTGCAGGTCAAAGGTGGACGTGGTGAGCGTGACATCGGGCTCGGAGGGTGGCTCGCCCTCGCCAGCATCTCCCGACCCTGAAATTGAAAAAAATATAAAAAGAGGCATTTGCTTCAGGAGAACCTTTCAGCCATTTCTTCCATTCGGAGTCTACTTGAGAATCCAAACAGCAAATGGAGCAAGTTGGAAGGTGCATAAGTTGACAGCAGAGGTCATCAGATGGATACTATTTTTGCATTTCTCCAAGTGGGTGCCAGCTCACTGACTTTCCAGGCAATGAGCACGAGGCTTTTTTTCTGACTGCAAATTTGAAGTGCCTTGGAAAATCTGGTGGAGCAAGGGTTGCACTGTTCTGGAGAACGAAATTTATCAGAAAAAGGATTTTTAAAGTTTCATATCCAAGTACTGCCCTTCAAAAATCAAAGGCTGTTGATGAGTCCATCTCAGACTAGTCCTGTCACAGGTCCAGCATCACAGGGTGAATAATGACAAAGGAATCCTTTTGTTGTGACTTGGATTGAGACTGGATGACTTGACTTCTGATGGACTTTCACGGACTTGTGACAGACCCGACAAAATCTACTCACCGCTCTTCAAATCCAGGAAGAACGTTCCTCCGCTGTTGCCAGTCACCACAAATTTGTAGACAGCTTTCACGTCTTCTACGAGTGCCTCATTGAGAAGTGGTCTGACGGAAGTGAGGAGATCCTGGGGTGTGACGACAGGTAACGACACACCTCTCTGGGCTGGGCGGGGCTGGGAGGGGGTCAAGGGACTTGGTGGGGCAGTGGGTGGGGTTGGCATCTGCACGAGGTGGGACATGGCTGATGTGATTTCAAAATAGAACAAAAAAATTGAGATTAAAAAAAATTTGAAAATTGGATCCAACCCCAACATTGACGAAAATGACACGTTTACACAAACCAACTTCATACTATATTAGCTTTATGAGTTCCAATTAAGTACTCTGAGGGCATGCTGACCACTGTAGATAATATAGATTACCGTTTGCATTGGGCAGTATCGTCAGAACTTTTCACGAGAGTAGTAACAAACTGTTGCTTGCTTAACGAGATCAAACAAGCCGTCAGCAGAATCAAAATAGCTCTACCTTTGTCATCATAAACATAGTATTTCTACTGGTAATATGTAAAGTTTTTTTGACCAGTTCTAAATATTCATAAGTCCATCCAAAGATGCATGCATTGCACAGCACATTCATAAACACCTGGAAGTGATCAGGCCATGATGATGTCACTTCTATGTGCTGATTGGACAATGACATGTCTCATGAGAATATGCAGTGGTGTGCCACATTCGGACTAATGTCAGAGTCATGTTTTTTTATTTCATTTCTCAGTCATCCCCAGGGATCTAGATCAACAAAGCCGAAGTTTGAGTTATAAAGAGAAAAGAAAGACACTGTAATTTAAACGGTAATCCCAACAGATTGATGGTATTATAAAGTAGCAGGCTTACGTGAGTACTGGCCAGAAATGATCTGACTAAAGATAGTCCCTAGTTTGTCCACACTGACCCCTTCCACAGCTTCCTGGACGACGGTCACTTGAGACCTAATGAGGAAGAGGCAAGGAAGCAACAAAGATGTTACAATGCAACGCAACGCAACAAATCTTACTAGATTCTAGTGAAGACACACTCCAAACGTTACAAGATTTTGTAAGTTCAACAAGTTCAATCACTCTCAACTGTTTGTGTGAGAGGAATGCACCCCTGATGTGAATGTGATTGACTTAGATTTAGACGGCAGGGGGAAGATTTCAGGCAACCCAATCCAAAGAGCTGACTTACACTTCCACCTTGCTGACTTCGATGCCCCAGTTGTTAGTAGTGGCGTTCATCTCTTCATGTATCAGTCCGTTCACAAGGTTCTTGTCGTTCTCAATGGCCTTCAATGAGCGCGCGGCAAGTGTGTTTAGCAGGACAGTCTGGGCCAGGTTGCGCGTGGAGTGGTTGAGGTCTTGCACGCTGGCGATGGACAGTGAGACGTCTTTGGTGCGGAAGTAGACCGTGGCACCCACCGAGATCGCAGCCCCGTCTGCTGTGATGAGCTAGAAAGAGCCGCAAATGTGAGCAAATACAGACAAGTTTCATGAAGGAAATTGGAAGGGCACATTTGGGACAATGCTATTTCAGTCAAAATCGATTTCATTCCACAAAATCATTTCTAAACCTAACCCCTTAGGGTGTATGTAACATCACATTGAAATCAGAGGATTGGGACTGTTAGGGCTATCATTGATGTAATCACAAATCACAAATGAAATCAGGTTTTCACCTATAGTGAAACTTTCAGACGATAAGTTCTCTTATTTTGTCAACTGACTCAAAATTCTCACAGCATGGCACTGTGAAATGTACTAACTTTTACCCCCTTTGAGTACTTCAGTAGGATCATTTGCCAACCCAGATGGGGCACATTAACTCCCCCCAAGGACTTTTTTTGCATTTATTAAATTTTGGGAGTACTTCAATTTTTTTCTTCTCCAGAGTTTCCCAAACCCCTAAAATTCATCCTCAGACCAGATAAACCCATAGAGAAATCATGAAATATGATTGGAAATCCCCCTATCTGAAACTTTGGTTCTAGATGAACTTTTGAGAGTGACCTGCAAAGCAGGTTGTGATGCTAAGCAATCCATCTCCTGCTCAGCCACTTTGTGACAGTGAGTCCTGTCTTTTACTCACCTGCTGTGGAGGAACGTTGAAGGCTCTGGTCCTCATGTCCACCCTCCGCCACTTGTCGATGAACGGGAGGACTATCACAATGCCTGTACGGAAATCATGTGATTAAACAACAGTGAGACTGTCATGTGACAAAACATGTACTATTAAAAACTTTACAACTTTCAAATCTTGTTTTTGTGACAGCTGAGAGCAATTTCAGAGAACTGCTAAGCTCAGAAAGAATTCACTTAGCAGAAACCAGTCACCAGCCACGATGCTGTGCAATGTTTATTTACTACATGTACATGAATTTTCACTCAGCATAGAAAGTGGTTGAGCGATATTGTTGATTCAACAGCCGCATGGAACTCAGCCAATTTCATAGAGAACCACTGCATATGTGTTAAAATATCTGAGTAAGACGAACTTTGGTCAAGATTTTTTGCAATATTTGCCAGTCAAGATACGCACCTGGACCCTTGGGTGGTTGTAATCTGCCCAGTCGGAAAACCACTAGCCTCTCGAACTGCTGGACCATCTGGTGAAGATGAAAAGTGGAAGTTTCAAAGTGAAATTATGGATAACCACCCCTCGATGAAATAAAGAAATATGACAGTACATGGCATTCATCTCTACATCTGAAGTGGAAATCAGAACAGTGATGTCATTATTGTTTTAGCAACAGAAAATGGTAAGAAGAAGTAATTCCCAGTGAAATGTATAAGAAAAAAGCATTCGCCCCACTGTGGTTACATGTACAAGTAGTTGTCAACTTTATGGCTGACATCTTGCATATCTTATCTTTTGGGGTTGTAGTAGGCAAATATTTATATAAAATTTGAATTAGACAATTAACAGCCCCTTTCTCTTAGCTCTGGACATGGCTATAAAACTGGGTGAGAAAAATCCCATATTGCCCCTGGCAGCATCAAAGACGATCTGATTTCTGGGGTATTTCCGATATTAGTCTTGGCTCAAGCCCTGAACACGCATTGAGCACTTGGTATAAAATCTCTCACCTTGGAAAATTGAGGTGTGTCTTTGCGTCTGTGATTTTTAAGAATGTTTTCGGGTACAGACGGGAATAACATTCACAGAAAAAAAATTCACAGGAAAAAAACCCAATTATACACATCTCTCCAACACATGTGCTCCATTTCTTTAAAAATTGTCAAACAAATGAAACGTTCATGGCAACATCTTTATCTGCAACCAAGGCCCTCCTCTAAAACGTTACTCTGATTAAATTTAACACAGGATGCAATCAGTCTTGGCTTTGTCTGAGACATTTTTTACAGCGCCAGCCGGATCTGCAAACAGAATTTGTCGACCCGGTTCTGACGCAAGATGACTTCCTCCATTGCCATTTCTCTCATCAAATTTGATTACGCTGTCACGAAAGCAGAGCATTAAAGGTGGGCGGAGGACGTCGAACAGAGGATCCAGAAAGGGCGGCTTTGTACACTGGTCCAGTACGTATGTACATGTACATTTACAACTCCTTACTATGGTAACACTTAATCATTACTTTTAAGTTTCCTAGAGAGCTTACAAAAATAAAATCCAACCCCCCTTCCAAAAAAGGAAGAACCAAATAGGAATGTACGGTTCACAAATTGAAGTTGCACATGAAATATGCTGCTTTGGTACATACAATTACATGTTATTGAAAACAAACATGTACCGTATGTTGTAAACAATACAGAAAATTTTTGAATAGCTACAAAAACTTAATGAGTGCAAAAAAAATGTCTAGTATGTAAGTGTACGGTACATGTAACTAGCCGGAGACTAGTAAGGAAATTGCCTGAGCATGAAGTGTGTTCATGCTCATGTACATCTCATTAGATGACAAAATTCTGTCGATGTGGAAATCCCAATTTATCCTTCCAAGTAAGACCAAGTCCTCTCTTTTCTGCTTTAAAAAGGTAACCCCCCCTGTAATATCTCTACCCCGTTCTCCTCCAATCAATCCACCACGTCCACATCTGCATGTAAACATCTTCCAGGGGACCCGGACATTTTATCAGACTGGAAATCAGTGCAGCAGCCTCCCTTTGGTCATTTTCCCTGTTCTGCAATTCTTGCTAGCTCTTGCCCGAGTCATTCAACCCTTCCGTACTTTGTGTGTTTGCACCGGTTAATGCATGGGATCTTGTCAGTCCTCCCTGCCTCAAATCTTGTGCACGTACAACCGGTGCTAATGGGTTTACGTATGTTGAGGGTTCCGCTCGCCGCACGGGCGTTGTTTCAGGAAACTTCACGAGGCAAACACTGGTGAAGAGTAATCTAAATCAAAGCCCCAGCAAATTTTTTTTTCGAATGAGAAAAGCTAATTGTTTTATAGGCTCGAGAGGGATTTTATTCTCACTGTCAGTGACTACAACCTATTTCTTTCATTGACAGAGAGGCAAGGAAAGTTTCAGATGGGTTTTCTATGGACTCTAGTAAGAGAAAGGATTCCATATTGGTCAAGGCACATTTACGTGTATCTCAGCACTAAATTTAGATTAACTGTAGGCAGCCAATGGAAGTTCAAATGGGCAAATGCTGATAAAATTTTGAATAGGATTTGACATGGTCTTTTTATGTTTTGGGCTTTCTTACAAATGTGATTTCGCAAATGACGGTTTAATACTGTTCCCCAAAACAGGAAGTCTTGTCAGGATAAGACCCAGGCCCCCTCGTGGTACTGACTGCAAGCACTTTTTATTTTTTTTCTCACACAAAGACACAGTCGTCACATTTTCCAATCAACCCACCTGAACCCCCCCAAGAAAACCTACATGTATTTAATTAGGAATTTCCCACGTGGGAAAAGTATCCAGTTGCCCCAAGCATTTCTGTCACGAGCACTGAATTGAGCTAGAACAAAATGCAGGCACCAAACTCGATTTGTTTTCCTCTCCGGGAGTCAGAGAGAAAGCCAAAAACTCCCCGGAGGTTTCTTTCTTTTTTTCCTCTTCCTCTGATAGATGGAGATTTCTTCTCACTCGCTGATTACGATTCTGGTTGATGAATATTGCTAAAACGCCTGGACGGTTTGCGGCGTGTACAGTTTAATGGGAATTCACTGCGTAGATGAGGAATTACTTTGTCTGGAGTGGGTCTGCTGGATTGCGAGTTGCTGGTTTCAGGTCCCTGGGAATGTGTTTTCTGTTCTGGAATGTGTTAAAGTGCTGCCTCGGATTAACAACTTCATGCATATGTTAACAGTTTTTTGTGCGCATAAAAAAATTATTGAGTTGCCTGAAAGGGAAAGGGTCAGAAAGTTAAGATTTCAAAAATGTTGTAACAACTGATTTCGTATTTCTGAAATTAGTTTGTAGTTTTTCCCCCAAAGAAGATAGTTGTACAAACTTTTTAAAATCAGTAAATTTGTGGCAGTTCACCAAAAAAATGTGAATCCACACTGTGCTGGCATTTTTTTTTTCTTTCAACTCAAAAATTCTAGATATCATTTTGAATGTAGCAATTTGTTACTTGTGTTCAAGGGGGAAGTCAACACTGCACGCAGAGAAACAATCAAATTTATGAAAATTAAAGAGCAGTGTGATATTTTAATCAGTGTTGTAGTTGAGACCACTTAAGACCTTCACAAGACCAAAACAAGACCTCCAGTCTGAATTTAAGCCACAAGCTATTCAAATGAACTGTAACAAAAGCATTCCTTTGTCATTGTTCACCCTGTTACTTGTGACTGGTCTTGTCCATGGTCTTGTGTCTGGTCTTGTGTCTGGTCTTGTCCATGGTCTTGTGTCTGGTCTTGTGTCTGGTCTTGTGTTTGGTCTTGTGTCTGGTCTTGTGTCTGGTCTTGTGCATGGTCTTGTGCATGGTCTTGTGCATGGTCTTGTGTCTGGTCTTGTGTCTGGTCTTGTGTCTGGTCTTGTGCATGGTCTTGTGTCTGGTCTTGTGTCTGGTCTTGTGTCTGGTCTTGTGTCTGGTCTTGTGTCTGGTCTTGTGCATGGTCTTGTGCATGGTCTTGTGCATGGTCTTGTGTCTGGTCTTGTGCATGGTCTTGTGTCTGGTCTTGTGTCTGGTCTTGTGTCTGGTCTTGTGTCTGGTCTTGTGTCTGGTCTTGTGTCTGGTCTTGTGTCTGGTCTTGTGTCTGGTCTTGTGTCTGGTCTTGTGCATGGTCTTGTGTCTGGTCTTGTGTCTGGTCTTGTGTCTGGTCTTGTGTCTGGTCTTGTGTCTGGTCTTGTGTCTGGTCTTGTGTCTGGTCTTGTGTCTGGTCTTGTGCCTGGTCTTGTGATGGTCTGGACTACAACCCTGATTTTTAATGAGGACAGGCATCCAGTCTCACACCACATTATTACTTCCTTTGCTCCTTCAAGCTTCAAATCCCAAAATCAACATTCAGGATTGTTGTGTTTTACCCAAAACACACGGCTAGGAACGTAGCCATATTCAACGCCCAATTAGTGTCTGTTTATAGAGTACACATGTACCGGTACCTGGCTTTTATATCCCAGGCCCCCATCTTCCTGTCTCCCCTTCCCCCTCCCTGAAGTCACTGTGACATAGAATAAAGGCCACAGATAGTACAGTGTAAATGCCCACCAGCTACAACTATGAGTTATTCGGATCACTGACTGCTGCGTCAGGATTTCTGGCAAAATTTCTTTCCGACCGGTCATGGTTTTTAATTAAAGTTCCCTGTGCCCTGCGGTAGCGATATGAACATACAGGAGACTGGCTCACATGTGACAACCACAAGGCCATGCCAGAACCGTGTGTCACTGAATACAACCTGGGAAAAAAGATTCCCCGAGTGAGCGCATCAGCATTTCCAAAATTTGCTAACTTAGAAAATATTGCTTTATACAAGAAACTTATGATCTTTCTGCAAACAGTGCACCTTCACGGCAGGACCCACCAACACTTGTACTTCCAATTTTACTTCCAAATATTGATTGACAGAGATAAAAAAAATGTGCAAGCACACATGCATGTACATATACCGTATACCATCCCTCACAAGTAATTGAGGGTAGGCATTCACCGTGTTCAGGGGACAAGTTCTTTTGTAGGGGGGAATTTGAACCGAGTTGTGGGGACATTTCTGAGTCCCCACAACATTTTTGGTCCTCACAAAATAGGTGACATGTCAAGTGTATGTCCCAACAACTACGGTGCGGGAGTTTCTGTATATCAATAAATTTACTGCCAAATAACTTTACCCAAAATATGTATGCACTCACTTGAAAGCATGTAGGCATATACATATAAGTACATAATACAGTTCATGCGAAGTCAACCAACACTTATATGTAGTAATACTTCTTTGACTCCTAACGTCTTAAATGTAACTTAAAGAAATCTTACACGGTTTAGAACCAAGAAGTGAGGTTTCCTCTCACCTTGACAGCTACAAATCCCGAGATAGGAAAAGTCAGGAACACCACTAGGAAACCCAGGATGACGACCACCGATGTACAGATGCGAGTCAATAGCGGAGGAGTGTAGGCTGCAGATATGCGTGAACATGTAGCAGGTAGGAAAAAAAGGGCTGTTACTGAACCAGGCGCAGTTTCACTCAAGATGGGGAAAGGGAGGGTTTGACTAGTCCCTGTATCTTTTCAAGATTTTCTTGCATCGAGCAAAAGACTTCCACATTTGTGTCATAAACTTTGAAATTTTTTCCAAAACTTAAATAATTTTGTACAAAAATTCCAAGTGTTTCTGAGACATTTCCAAATAACTTTATTTCTGAAACTTAGACTCTGAGCTATCAATGTCAGCGCATCGAAAATTCCTCGGTTGCAAACATGAGCTTGGTACTCTAATTGCACTGAAGTGCAAAACCCTGTGGCCCTAATTCAGGATTTGTGAGGCTCCTTAAAATGGAAATTGCCCAGGGATTTACGTAGGGTTAATAGAATTGCCTATCGCACTCTCTGGAAAATTAACACCCTTGCCAAATTTGAAATTCAAAGACTGCTCTGTGGTAACCCTTTCAGTTTTGCCAGTACCGTAGAATGCCTTGACGACAGGAAGAGAAAAACTTGATACACTTGTGGCTATATATCTTCAATTACTGAATCGATTTAAACTCAGTTAGGAACTAACGGGTAAAACGATGGCTGAGCGTCTTGTCTGGCAAGGAATGCAGGCAGGTAAATCCACAAGAAATTAAAGTGTGAGACGGCAACAATGTGGTGGTTTTAATACAACCTGGAATCACCGCAACCAAGCTACCATACACAAATATAGATCTAGTCTACGATAGACATTATGTACGGATGTTATGTACATTATTTCTTTCTTCCTCATGGATACGCTTGAGTTAACTCTTTGTACATTTATTGTAATGACATTAACATAACAAAGAACAGCTTCTGAGACGCCAGCTCCATTTTTTCTACATTGGTCTACATTATTATACAACAATGATTCATCTCTATTGCTTGATTATCTCAGCCAGTAATATTTGTTTCATTTAAAAGTCACACACGAAGCTTTCAAGTTCTGCTTCTGACACGATAGAAAATTATATTTGGGGGGGTTAAAAAATAGCACATATATTTTCCAGTTGTTTTTATGGTACAAGTTGATATTACAAGATGATTAAACTGTCAAAAATGATCAAAGTCATTTTATTCCCCAAGAAAAGGAATGATTGGCCAACTTCTAGTGCCAAGGGAATACGGCCGTTTCACAATAGTACGCCATCAAGAGTTTGCAAAGCGTTAGCCAATCATAATGTGCGAAAGTTGTCGACTCAATGCGGGTTTGGAAAGGGTCGACAAATTTCGCGCGTTATGATTGGCTAACGCATTGTAAACTCTTGGTGGCGCTCTATTGAGAATCGTCCGCATTGGGTTAAACAATATTTGCCCAACCCCAGCACATGCTACAGGTGAAAACATCTGAGCAATGCTACAGAAGTACATGTATGAGGTCACTTACTTCTCTCTTCTTCCAGGTAGGGCGGCATGACCTTGCTGTAGGTGAACACCGAGTCAAAGTTGAACGGCGAGCTGAAGTCAATGGCGGCGCTGTCTTGGGACGTGGAGTCCCAGTCCGACCTGGGCAGGCGGCTGTACTTGACCGAGGAGGACCAGGCGGTGCTGGACTTCATGGTGGACATGCTGATGGACATCTGATGAAATCGGAAGGGTTTCTACTGTTACAAGGTTTGAGCTTCGTCTCAAACGAAACCTTGTCAACCTACAGGTATTTTGATCCGAGAGACCCTCTGCTCGCTCAGTGATGCAGCCAGCAGAGTACCAACTACATGTACAGTTTGGTGACTGTTATCCCACTTGCTACTCAGAACATCAGACAGGATGGACAGCATCAGTCACAGTGCAGAAGATGCAAGAACACACAGGTTGCTCCGTTTCAACAATATTACTGTATCCATGGCCTAAAGTGTCATCGATGATAGTTCAAATGCAACGCCAGACGACTCATAGAGCAAGGAGCATTTCCATCACGTTGCTCAATTCAGCACCGGTGCCTTTACCATGTCTACAGCATTTTTTGGAGTCAGACGGTATTTCATCCTATGAGAAAAAAATTGCCTCTGTGTTGATTTGGCAAGATGATCGGATGCTTGTCTCCGTTTGGTAACAGTCTACCAAGAAACATGCCCAATATCCAATACTGCGTGGAGAATAAGTCAATCTCAGAATGTCTCACGGTCTAGACCACACTGCCGCCGATGTTGAGACGGGCTAGTGCAAATGTGCTCAGGGGATATTAAACCAGAACCCCAGGAATGCACAAATGCGACGGAACGTGAAAGTACGAGACAAGATTGCGACAGCCATCACTCACAGGCAACCTTTTTTGGGGGCTTTCAGGATTAATCCTCACAGGCTAGTCAACAGACTTCCGCCAAATTTGCCAAGGTTATGGAGAGATCGGGGGATGGTTGGGGCATTCACAGAGACATTACTCCCCCTATCGGTGTCGTGGAAGGTTCCACTAGCACTGAGCACATACAGTGTGCTGGTGCCAGGCTGTGTAATGAGCAAATGAGGTACCAATTATCACGGCCTTTCATCTAATGATAATGTTTTGCAAAGGGATGTACATGTACCAGAGTTGTAATGACTTGAGTCAATGACTTGACTCGAGTCACCCAAACTCAAATCTCAACAGGTAAATGACTCAACTCGAGTCTGACTCAAGGTACAATTTTGGGTGACTCGACCCGAGTCTCAACGGGTAAATGACTCAAGTCTCTGCAACCAATGGACTCAAGTCTCTGCAACCAAAGGACTCGACTCTCATGGAAACTTGAGTACAAGCTTATAAGACTCAAGTCTTAAAAAATCTGACTCAACTCAACTCGACCTAATGACTCGAGTTGAGTCACAATGTTGAAAATTCCTGATTTTCCAAGAGTTGTGCTTCATGAATTTTCAAAATTCCAAGAATTTCAACCTACCAGTATTTGTACTTGAGTTTCCAGTTGAAGATGGGCCAAATGTGAACAAAATATAACAGACTGACCACTTTCTGTTTTGGGCCAATCAAATTCGTTGACTTGTCCCTAACTGCATGTTTCTTACATGTAATTCCCTGCCTTATCCTTAACTAGGAAAAAAGGAAATCCAATTTCCAGATTTACCCCAATTTTCAGGATGGTGGAAAACCCTGATTTGAAGAGAAAAAATATCGAATACCAGTATAAGGATCTGATTTAGGGACTTTTGGGAGACACAGAGGTGAGATTTTTCGCTGAATCTTAACCAATTTTGGAACAAATACGTACTACAGTACGTACATGTACATTTACATAAATTATTTATCGATCCATTTTTTTATTTATTAAATACATATTTGCTGAAACCATGGAAGAATAAAAACAGCCTCCAACTGAAAGCTGATGAAGCATGGACAGACTTGAGTTTAGTACCATACTTGCGTGAATATGGTAGGCTAGTAGGCCTACATGTACATGACCTACATGTACATGTACATTCTTCACTGTTATACCATGGTCATACATGTACATGTAGATAGTGAATTCTATTGGTCGAGACTTGATCGAGCGATATGCAACCAAATGGCACCCTTGGTTTCATATCGAGTGCCATTTGCCCTCTAAGGTATACAAAACACCATGGACCCCGTCACGGCAGGCAACAACTGTTAAATGTTTCACTGTCACTGACAAAATACCAATTGAAGAAAAAGTTAAAGTCATCAATCATATGCAATCTTCATGTTGGGCGCGATCAACCAAACTGCATTCTGCATGGAACTTCCAACCTTTACCATGCATGTCATGCTCAGAAGGCTGATGGCGGAATCATTGGCAAATCATACACTAAAATCAAACGATCGTGCGTATCGACCAATCGTGCCCAATATAAACATGATAAATCACGATAAGTACTCATTTTACATACATGTACTTACGGTAGGCCCTGCTTGGGCGGCATATTTTTAGCCTCGTAGTACTAGTGCCACTGGGCAGGGTAGGCCTGACCTGGTGGTAAAAGTGTGGATCATTGCTGGCCGAGGTCTACTATTTTCGGCATGGAAAAAGCCCCGATCATGCTGATCCCTTACAGACCCCTTCAGCTTGACCACAACGTACCTGAATTGTTGCAACCCGGAATCCTCGACATTTAATTTTACAACAAATTACAAGATGTAATTGTAAGCTCCCGGCTGCGACAGTGCGAGCTCCTGAGTTTTTTCTCTGCTGCATGTATATGCATGTGCAGCGCCGATATGTATCCGCGAATTGTTGCTGGCGCCCTCTGTAGAGTAAATTGGGCAACTGTTGAACTTCGAACTTTTTCGGATAGAAATGTCATACGTCATTTGCTTTGTTCAATTTGATTGGTTCAGGTCTGAACACACCTCCCAAATGGCCTCATACATCATTAATATTCAGTACCTACCAAATTCGTGACGCTGACAGAGATCATGCCAGAAGAGTTTTCGTCTTGAAATAACCGCGATTTTTAGCATTTTAAAGAAATTTAAGGCAGTATTTATCAGTATTAAGTGTTTGTATATAACTTGTAGAATCAACATGTTAAGAATTTTGGCGAGTAGCGTGCAAAGGGAAGGTGCAAAAGCCCTGACTTTGTCGGGACTTTCCAGAGCCAGTGGCAGTGCAGTGAATACCCGGAGAAATGTTTGCAGTGCAGCTGAAGAGGAAGGTATTTCCGTAGGCCCTACGTCGTCTTTTTATCTTGTACACTTAGAAAATTTATCAGTACGGGTCAACGTGTCTTTTTGTTTCCAACCGCTGTATGCACCCTCATAGAAAGTATATTTATATTTATTTATTTATGGGCTAAATCGTAAGGTTAGGAGTAAAGTCCAGACACACCAGAAAAGTTGATATCAATTTTGAGGCAGTGGGGTTTGTGGGGGGTGTGGCTATTGAGTATTGTTAACAGTCATGTTAAACTAGGCCCGGAAAGAGTTCCATATACGGACACCCCTTGATAACCTGTGCGCAGACTGGTTTGACAAATTTTTTTCCGAGTAAACGACTTTGTATTTTCCCTCCTAAATTGAACTTTTCTGGACATGTTTTTGCTTTAGGTCACTTTAGGGAATAATTACTGGCGTCCGTATATGGAACTCTTTCCCTAGGCCTACCTATTAAGTAAGTTTTCTTTATGACTTGCTGTTATTTTTGACATGAACATGCAGGACTTGGCAAAATTGTATCTTTATATGCTTTACAAAAGGTTTGCCCAGTTCAGAAATGGCAGACTATATAAGTATTTGGCCTGCATTTCAATAGGTCTGTTCATTTGATGTCGCAGTCGTGTTTTTCTGGTACAAGTGGCTGCTAATACTGTGATTGGCCATCGGTACAGAAGTAGCAGAATAATTTACTGTATGAAAATCACACGTGACGTCGGTGTTACATCCCAACTATAGCGTGTCCCAACTGTAGTACTGTAGCTGGGCAGGCCCAACTACTGTTGACCAATTTCTATAGAAATTTTTACTCAACCCTATCCAAGTTTATGCATCTTACACTTGACACAATTCATCTACAATATGGCACTTCATCTATGACATGGCAATGTAAACAATATGTGACTTGAGCACATGCTTGACACATGCACACTGGACCTCTGTGCTGTAGTTGGGCCAGCCCAACTATAGCACTCTAGTTGGGACTCTAGTTGGGACGGGCCCAACTATAGTTGGGACTGATGACAGCTTTCAGAACACTAAATAATAAATAGTACACATACTTTACCAAATGAATAAATGACTGTGTTTAAAATTAATGAGACAAATGGCCATTTTGAACAAATTGGAGGTGAATCGAAAACCAACCAAAAGGTGATATCGCTGTAAACTTTGGCCACTCTTACAGATTATAGGCAAAATGAGTTATCTGTTTGGGTGAAAAGGACAGCCTTAAATCATGTACTTCAAAACATAAAAATAATGTGTCACAGCCTTCTGGTATCATGTCTACTGAAAAAATAAAAAAGGAAGTCTTCTTATAATCCTCATGAACTACATGTACGTACTTCAGACGTTCACGACAATGAAACAGATTTTAAGGTACCTTCTAAAGTACTATATAGTGTAGAAGAGAAACCATGTTCCAGTTTATGACGCCGTCCTCTAAATGACAATAATTTTTTTATAAGGTCAACTGAATCTAATTTTAAGTCTCCCACTTAAGACTGCACTTCAGAAAGATCTTACAATAAAGTATACCCTGCATATGCTGCATTGCCCTTGAATGAATGCAATGTTTGCAGTGCATATCAGTGTGATTTGCAACTGCTGAAGAATATTCATGTCATAGGGCTTATCTCGGACACACTTAAATAGCCAGTTATTTGCTGGTAGTGCGTGTACTTGTGGGAGACTTGGTGGCCATCAAATAGTGCATACCTTTTATCAAGAATTACTGTCCGAGTAGTCCTGAAAACAAGGTCCTTTGAAACTTTTTTCTTCCTCAGAAGTGAATAAATTTGATGACAATATTTAGGAAATTACAAAGAAGCTTCCTGTGACATTTTTTAAACATCATGTTGCACTCGTATACCGTGTTCATTTTTTTTGGGAGGTTATTTATATATTTGGGGGGTTGTTGTGTGAGTTTGTCCGTCCCGTAATTTCTGAACTTTGTTCAAAAGGGTTGAAGGTTACCAGCAAATATGGGTCACTTATGAACAGTAGAGATTGTTAAAATGGTCTTGTGAATTGAGACGAATTGTTCAAAGTTTTATAAACCTCCAAGGGCTTTTTGAGAGATTGGGAAGCGTTGGGATTAAGGTTTCACTCTTTTTTAGAAGGGGTCCTCCTGTACAGGATGAATTTTGGCCCGTACTACATCTCGACAAATCTCCGAGCAAAGTCATAAAACTATGCAGATTATCCTCCTTAGAATAATGACAATTGAGACTACAGTCTTAAGAACCAATTTGGGATTTGTGTAAAGTACGGACAACCATCAGATGTCAAGAGAACAGACTATTCCTATTTTTACACGGCTCAATTCATCAGAATGAAGAAAAATTCACCCGTATAAATGTCCTGTTTACCACCATCAAACCATCAGCAGGTACAGCTGTTGAGTTCTCTTGGAAAGTTGGAATGACTCCCGTACACGGACAACACTAATTTTCCTTTAAAAATATTACAACAGCCGTTAGAAAGTGATAACATCTCCCAAAAGGTAAACTTTAGCAATGAAAAGGCCGAAGCATTTACTTTGAAAACACTTGGGTTTTGTAGACAAGTCTCATAGGTTTGTGCACAGGGGCATCAAGTGTTGCTCATATATGGAAGTGTTTCCGTTCTCTCTTTTGAATCTGGATCTTTGACACTGGCAGATCCCAACTTCTTTGATATGGTGGAGGAGTACTTTGACAGGGGAGCAGCCCTGGTCGAAGACACGCTGGTGGACAACATGAAAGGCAGCATGTCCAAAGACCAGAAGAGGCTCAAGGTACATGTACGGCTAAGGCTTCAAATAACATAGGAATCTATGGGGGAATGCTTGTAGCCGCTTGCTAGTGGATTCCAAGGACATGTGCATTATTTCAGCCATAGCCAATCAGTTTTGACACCCCCATGAGACTTTGCCTCATCGAGTTTGCTTAACCCTGTTTCATCTTCCACTATTAAGTACATGTACGTGCTTAGCTGAATCCAGCACAATCTATCATCAAACCAATATTTAACCATAAAGCGTACTGAACTGAGCAGAGTGAGAAACTTTGAGATGCTGACGGCAGCAGGTGTACATGAACCAGTCCTCATGCACAGGTTTGTCCTTACTCATAACTACATGTATGCGCGCATGCTCAGAACTATGCGCACATGCTCAGAACTGTGTACATGCTCAGACCTAAGCGTACATGCTCAGAACTATGTGCGCGTGCTCAGAACTATGCGCACATGCTCAGAACTGTGCACATGCTCAGGCCTACGCGCACATGCTCAGAACTGTGCACATGTTTTCTTGGCAGTGGCAAACAGGAGCAGTACGTACTTGTTTGCTGCCAACGTCTTAAAAGTCTCCATTGAACAGCAACAAAGAACTTCGGCTTGGCTTCTTGTATTCACAAAATTCTACTCAGTTATTCTATGACATTACATTCATGTAGTTTCTCCTGTCAAAAATTTGGAAGCAACCACTAACGATTGATGTATAGAGAAGAACTGTAGATCATTATGCACTGAAAAAAATGATTTTGAAAGCTGGTCATGGAAGAATTTGTTGAAATGACAAGCAACATGACACATCTTAGAAGAGACAAATGAAAAGTGGAGACATAAACAGGTGAAGTACAAAATCAATCATCTGACCAAGTCCATTCCCAATCTCCAACAGGTCCAAGGCATCCTGAAGCTGATGAAACCCTGTAACAATGTGCTGAGTCTGAACTTCCCGCTGCGGCGTGACGACGGCCGATTTGAGATGATCGAAGCCTACCGAGCCCAGCACAGCCAGCACCGAACGCCGTGCAAAGGAGGTGAGCAGTCACCACACATCTACATGTAGCTTCAGTCAAATCAAACTACGGAACGCTGCATGTACCCTGTGGGAATTTGTAAATATGTTCCCAGTTGGAGCATAGATCACTCTTCTTGTTTGTGAATGTACGTGGGTGTGCCCGGTTGGAACAAGCAGTAATCTCATTGGAATGGTTCGTAGCATTCCAACTCTGAGACGTTTCTTATTATCATCCTCAAGCAGAATCACCCCTCTCATTGGTTGAAAAGTGCCACGCTGGTCGGGAGTGTTCATTTTGTTTGTAGCGATACGAGTGTGACCGTAACACGTGCATTTCTTAGTCGTTCGTGAACCAGCGAAGTTCAGTCCTGACCGAAGGAGCCTCCTTTGCTGGGAGAATAGCACCCTCTTTTGGTCAAGTTCAAGGCCCACTAACTGCGATCTTCCTAATACTTCAGAATCCACCAGGAGGTTTTGGAAGATTATGTAGGCTGAGGAAGGTGGATGCCTGCCACTGTATCATTTTGGCTGCAGGTGATGCTTTTATTCACAGGATCTTTCACTGGCCATGATTTTGGCACCTTCCCCCCCCCCAAGGTATCCGCTACAGCTCAGACGTGAACGCAGATGAGGTAAAGGCCCTGGCCTCCCTGATGACCTACAAGTGCGCGGTGGTGGACGTCCCCTTCGGTGGGGCCAAGGGAGGCATCAAGGTCGACCCCAAGCAGTACTCGGAGCGGGAGCTGGAGAAGATCACCCGGCGCTTCTGCGTGGAGCTGGCCAAGAAGGGATTCATCGGTAGGTAACCGGGTTCGTGAGCTCTCTCCCCCTTTTTTTTTACCTCTGGCATCCTGAATTCGCCACCACGTCAGCCTTTGTGCGACCTGCTGCAGAGCCAAAGATGTCGTGGAGATTGAAAAAGCAGAGAAAGAGGCTAAAACGAGTCAGAGGTGGGAACGTCTGCCTTGAGCAGAAGCACCCCCTCATTGGTTGAAAAGAGCCATGATAGTGGGAGTGTTCATTTTGTTAGTAGCGATGTGACCATAACGTACACTTTTCATAGTCGTTCATGAACCAGCGAAGTGCATTCCCACCAAAGGAGCCTCCATTGCTAGGAAGATTGCGCTCTCTCTTGGTCCTGCTGGAAGCGGATACCCCCTCCCCTTAATATGTGCCCATGCATTTAGTGTTTAAAGAAAGACATCTTTAAAGAGGAAAAACCGTCTAGAACTGGCTAGCGATTGAAAAGTCAAGCAGCCAAAGATAGTCTGCTTTGATGTTAAGATAATCATGTCGCATACCCCAAGGAACAGAACTCTTAGTCCCAAGTCCTTCAACAAATCACAGGTGTGATTTATGTTTGACATGTATGACAAGTCTGACGTGAATGTGTGCATGCATTTGATACACGGCCACAGCATGCAGTATGGCACTGGGGAGGAGTACACATTAACTGCTCATGTGCACCATGGATGGGGGATAACTCGATTGGTCTATTTTTTGGGAATTTTGTACGTTTAGGATAAATACATTTTTGTGACTGCTTTAAGCCAGTGGTTTAACCCTCTGTCCCCAAAGATTTTCTTCAATACCTTTCCTTTCTGGACACAGGGCCTGGTGTTGACGTTCCGGCCCCGGACATGGGCACCGGTGAGCGCGAGATGAGCTGGATAGCCGACACCTACGCCATGACTGTTGGTTACCAAGACATCAACGCCCACGCTTGCATCACAGGCAAGCCTATCACGCAGGGCGGCATCCACGGACGTATCTCAGCCACCGGCCGTGGCATCTACCACGGCATCGAAAACTTTGTCAATGAAGCCTCCTACATGAGCACTGTGGGGCTGACGCCTGGCTTTGGTGATAAGACATTCATAATTCAGGTACTATTTGCTGTAGTGAGTCAGGGTACTAGACCGCAGTCATCGGTTACATGATGAAGTAATCCTTTCTCATTCTAAACCAAATTTTTCCTTGTTTCCTTACAACGCAGCAAAGGAGCCTTAATCAGGTGTCAAATTCATGAAAGCTTATGTTAGTTTCACACTCGTTCCAGGGTTTTGGTAATGTGGGTCTACACACGATGCGTTACCTTCACCGATTCGGTGCTCGCTGCATTGGAATTATGGAGATAGATGGCAGCATTTATAACTACAACGGGATTGACCCGAAAGACCTTGAAGACTACAAGCTGGTACGTCCTAATCTGAAATTAGAGTCCCTGTCTGAATCACTTAGCTGCATCTCCAAACTGCTCACAGGTCTACCAGAGTGGCTTCAGACAGTTCTTTTAATAGAGTTGTGTCTTATTTCAAGACGTGGCCTAGTTATTCAGACATGGCCCAGGTTTGTGGGCTGAAAACACATGCTTGTGGAAAATTTGAGAAGAAGAACTAGTGTGGAATTGTTTTAAAAAAAAATTACCAGCCTTTGACGAGAACAAATGAAAAACTATGCTCATGTTTCTCGATCACACACCAATATTTTTGAATGATTACTTGAGATTACTTATGACTTATTTCTGATGTACATTTGTAGTTTTCGTAATGACAGTGTAAGAGATGAAACAGTCTTACAGACTTGTGTAGCACTAGTTGGGTTGTTCCTTGGTAAAAGTTCTTGTTCCTGCAGGTCGGGAATTTCAAACCCATCCATTGGGTGTTTCAAGTCAGCTTCTGTCCATTTTTTTCTTGTGACAGCAACACGGAACCGTCGTTGGCTTCCCAGATGCCGAGCCCTTCGATGGCGATCTCCTGGTGGAGCAGTGCGACATCTTGGTACCTTGTGCCGGAGAGAAGCAGATCACGTCCAGGAACGCTCCCCACATTAAAGCACGGGTAGGCCCTCACACCCCAGCACAGTGGAACATTGTCAGAACAAAGTCCTTGGGACTTTACAAATTACCCTGTCGGAATAGTTACCTTGTATTATCAGTAATGGAAAAGAAAGACTTGGAGCCCAAAATTGTCCTTGTTATAAATGTGACCTTGTATTAACGGTGCTCTTCTTATCTGTGTTTGACTGTATTTCTCTCCGTAACACATTGGGATTTCATGCTGAACATTTCAGCAATGCCACGGGCTAGCTTACCGACGAACTAATGGACTAAATTGGTGAACAGAATTCGAAATCATAACACTTGATCACTTACACGTTGGTCATACGTGCCTACTAATTCCTGTTCAATCAACAGGGTGTTTACAACTAACCCAAATGTCCACATGCCTCAAATACTCAGAACAGCTGTGACTTGTGCATGTGCGAAATGTCACTGAAGTAACACTGCCTTTTCAACTTTGTCAGTTATCCAACAGACAAAGTTGAAAACAGTTGGAAACAAGAGGTTGGCCCTCCCCCAGGAAATAATTCAGGCAACGCCCGTGTTTGTATTTGTTTGTTTATTCACTTGATTTGTTTTTGTATTTCTGCAGATTATTGCCGAAGGTGCCAACGGACCCACCACTCCAGCTGCCGACAAGATCCTTCAGGAGAGGAACATCATGGTTATTCCTGTGAGTATCGTGGTTCTGCTCAGGATGGATCATTCCTGTTCTCGCCACGTCCGATTTTGGGTCATTGGTTTCCTGTTCTGAATACATGTCTCCACTGAAATGACGGCAATATCAAATCCTACATCTGAAATGCTGTCCATTGGTTTTGCCAAAGCATGTGAGGAAAGGGGAAGAAAAACTGCCGTAGCATCTGGTGAGCACAGAAGGCTCCAAAGTGGTGTGGGGATTTGACCACGGATCACCTTGGAAGTCTCATGAGGGGGGTCGTTGACCTGTCTCGTTGCGTTGGCCTTACAAGAGGTCGGTGCCTATGTGTGCATTGCTGTGCAACGACGGTGCGTCTTCAAGTGTCACTCGTGGAGGTGTGCCAACAGTTCCACATACATGAAGCAAAAATCTGTCTTTTCTGTGCAGATTGCTTCTCTTTGCGATTGCCAGAGGTCCTGTCAAAAGAAAGTCACGCACTTGGCTGCATTGTCAAATAAGTACATTGGTTACTGATCCATAAGATATACTCCGTACTTGCAATCAGGGTTGAGAAAATGCACAAAATCTCACCTTACCGGACCTTTTTTTTTTGTCATCACTACGTTTCTGTTACTATTACTTTTCATTGCCAGCCAATGTTACCTATTTCACCTCAGAGCACATTCTTAACAGAATTCCTTTAATCTGTCTTTCACTGAGAATCAATGTTTATTTTTGTGATTGTGGACCCACCCGTCCCCTAGGACCTGTACATCAACGCTGGTGGTGTGACCGTCTCGTATTTCGAGTGGCTTAAAAACCTGAACCACGTCAGCTACGGCCGCCTCACCTTCAAATATGAGAGGGACTCCAATCAGTTCCTGCTTGGTGAGTCTTCCGGAGTGTAAAACTTGTCTTTTTTGCTGACCAGTTGAACTGGTTCAACTAGAAGTAAGAAAACCTCTGGACATTTTAGCAAGTAGGTCACAGAGCTTCATGGTATGTAAACCATGTCTCAGATGAGAAGGGTGTGAGATGAAGCGAGACTCTCGTTCTCTTTGAGTTTTAGCAAGTACTGATTGGTTGGAATGATGGATTGGTTTGCCTGTGCAGAGAGCGTACAGGAAAGCCTAGAGAGGAAATTTGGCAAGCACGGCGGTCGCATCCCCATCGTTCCGTCTGAGAAGTTCTCCGATCGCATCTCGGGCGCCAGCGAGAAGGACATTGTGCATAGTGGCCTGGCTTACACCATGGAACGCTCTGCCCGGGTAAGTCAAAGAAAAGGGGATACACTCCTAGGTCTGGCAGAAGGGGTTGTAACTCTGTCATTGCCCTCCCGGTAGTTTTCTGAGAGTGCAACCCCTTAAATTTTATCCTTGAACAGGGGTTCCTCCTTGCCTTTTCAAGAGGCATACTTAAGGGTTATTTCTTTGCACAATTTCTGCAAGAGGGGATCTATTTATTGTTTACTTAAGTGCCCATTAAGAGTTTGTTAGTGCTCCCTGTTTCTTTTGAAGAGTGGCACCCCTCTTATGTTGGTCCTGTGCAACTTCCCAGAGTGCTTGCCTTCTTTTGTATAGTTTCTTTTATAGAGTGGCACCCCCTTCCCTGCAAAAAAATCTCTTTCTGTTAAACAGACTCCCTGCATCGATAACTGAATTACTTAACCCGGGTTTCTCAAAAGGACATGCATGTTAATCCCCCAGCAAATTCGAACCTCATACCAAAAACCTTGCGGAAAGGGGAAAAACTTACCGATGACACAGGCTGGAATCGAACCCACCATTTCTTTGCTGCTCTCTTCAGCAGACTTCCCTCCATCCGTTCACTCAGGTGCCTTAGATACTTGTGGTTCAGTCCCAACCTTAAGACAAGTAGTCTCATTCTAGAGGCCGACTTTGTTTTCCTATGTGGTACTTAACGCTTACTATTATTTCAATAAACGTCTAAAACGGGCATGTCTGTTTGAGAAACTTGGAAAGCAAAAGTTGTTATCCTTAAAAGGTGTTAGTTAGCAACATTTAAGCAAAATAAGCACTTGGATGACATTATTGCTTTGTTTTTAGCTCTATGCATGAAAGCATACTGCTTCCAAAGCCGACCGCTCGTAGGGAATACATGGCTTCATTTGAATATTCATAACATGCACATTCACGAACAAGCTCCAGCATCCAAGTTTTTCATCAACACTGATCAACTGAGAGAATTGGAAACAATCGTCATTTTTTTTTTCATTTGTTGGTACAAGATTGGTACATTATACCATCCATTGTAGTGCATCATTCATTTTCATTATCATTAGGTAATTCTTTTTTCACCCACCCATTTTTTTTTTTGTTCATAGCAAATCATGCGACTCGCCATGCGCCACAATTTACAATTGGACATCCGTACCGCTGCCTACGCATCGGCTGTCAGCAAGATCTTTAATACGTATCGCGATGCCGGCCTTACATTTTAACCCATATCTTCGCCCCTGATGTACGGTAGACGGGCCAACCACACAGCAACTGTAATACCCTGTTTTCTTCTTGCAGCTGCTTTGTCAAAAAATTCTACTCAAACTGTACCTTGGGAGGATCTGCATTATTTTTTTCCAGGAATTCATTTAAGGAAATGAAAATGGCAGTTGGAGAGACTTTTTCCCGAAGCGATCAGATGTTATAACTTCATGTACTTGTTGGTTGTCGTGGAAATCTCTGAACAAGTCCAGAATTCAAGGAATGGGTCTGATACCCGGTGATTATTTGATCACAAAGGATGAAAACTTGGTGTCTATTGGAGGTTCCGTTAAAAAGAGTTCAAAATGTGTAGTTGTCGTGGATAATTACTCAAGTTATGACTTTTACTCATCATGCAAACTACTCACCAAATCTTAGAATCTCACATTCAACTTAGGAAGAGCCTTGAATGCCTTCCAAATTTCCTTTCAATAAATATGTTTAAATTGTCTAAATGATCATGGACATTTCTGTGATTGCTTTCAAAAATGTTGGAAAAGTCTTGGAATATAAATGATCAAATCACTGAAAATACTTCTAAGAAATTCAGGTTTTCTTTGGGGAATTTTTGTATAATCCACGGCTTGCAGAGTTACTCATTGGCAATGTCTTGCTAAATTAAGGAGAGCCCTTGGTTTCAAAGAGGATTCAATATCTCTCTTCTATCATTAAAACCATCCTATTTTTCCCTGGTAAGAATTTTTGAAGAAAGGCATGCAGGAAAAAGGTATAGTTTGAGTACCATTTTTTGTCAGCATCTTTTTATCGGTAGAGCTCTGTAGTTTCTCTACATATATCTTCCGCCTAGTGGTGTCGGTGGTGGCATGGTCGGCCTTGGCGTTGTACTAAAGTGCAATATCGTCTGTTTGAAGTGTGGAACATTTTTTGAACTCGCTGGCATGCTAACATTATTAAGGCACGCCATGTGTATGCTGCAGCCTGGTTCATTCTTCTGTCTCAAGTCTTTCTTGGACTGTGGTGCAATCACATTGTCAATAGAGGGTTTGCACGGCTGCCATCTTGCAGGCCAGTGCTTTTGTTCCACAGGATATGCAGAAAGGACGTTTCTCTATGGAACAAAAGAACTGCTCTACAAGATGGCTACCACGCTGAGCCTGTATACTGACTAAGAACTCGATACACTCTCTGTGTGACTTTTCATTCCAAAACATGTGGACATTCAGATGGAAACAGATCACTGATAATAGTCACATTTCCCAGAAAATTGAATCAGATATTTAATCAAATGAACCTGTTTCCATAAGCTTTAACTGTAAATCTAATACACATACATGTATACCTGTACCAGGGGCCAATTTCATAGTGCTGCTTAAGGGAAAAACTTGTTAAAGCGTGAAGAACCTTGCTTGACAAATCAGGTTACCAGCCAAAACTTCTAGTGATGTATATCATTTTGGATTGGTATTTACCTGTCTTTTGGTTAGCATGGCAATCACATAGAGTTTGAGCTGGTAACCTTTGTTTATTAAGCAAGCAAATTCTGTGCTTAAGCATTTCTGTGAAATTGGCCCCAGATCTACTTGTTTATTGAATATTAGTGAGAGTGTCCTCAGTGTGAACCGAAGTTGATTTATTTTCTTCAACTTATTTCAGGTTACCATTTCAGTTACTGTGGTGTGATTTGCCGCTATGTACGCACGCTCATAATAGTTAACATCCATCACAGCCTATCACCTGTTGTATTATTTTTACCGGTGCTTGCTCAGCTAATGTCAATTTTCCTACCCATCACAGGGACTTCTTTCTGTTTCCCTTCACCCGCAAGCTTTGAATGCTACTCATTTGGTGTGAGGAATAGTTTAAGAGTTTTGTAGACTTGTGTTTCAGAAATTGCAGTGGCATGGCCAGATGTCCGACACCATGTTTTAATTGCGTCAATCAGCATTTCAGATACCTGGCATCTCTCTTGCCAACTTTCACTGTCCTTCTACATGTAAGTCATGCCCGCCCCCCCTTCTGGTCTCAACATCCATGCATGCAGTGCATGTCAGTTAACCTCAATCTCTCGCATTTTCTTTTTCTCTATTTTTGCCTCTTCCTTACCAACAGTGCCCTGCTTGAAGTAAGCTCATGCATAGTATGGCCCATCTTGTCAGCGAATCGTAATCATGCCGCAACCCTCGCTCCATTCTGTGGCTCACCACGCCGGGCGTTTCGAAGCATAGACTCGAAAACTTGTTCACACCTCTGCAGTGACACAAGAGGGCGCTGCGTATTTGCAATCTGCTCACTTACAAATGGCTGAGGGTGCTTGCTCGATGGTACAAGTTGCGCAGCGTCACATGACCAGCATCAGTCAAATCTGCACAAAAAAACTGTCTCCACACGTTTGCGTCTTTCTCCCATATTTTACACCCGAGCAGTGTCCCCAAGAGAGAACAGCGACCCAAACAGGCACCAGCCATGCCAGCATGCCCATTTACCACCAGAGGACAACATTTGAGAATTTATTGTCTCTTGGGACAGGTTGTCACCCCTGTTTAGTAAACGTGGCTGCACGGATGTAGAATGTCAACAGTAGGCGGTTTTTTTTTGCCGCAGTGTCGGAAAATGCATTTGCCGAGCCTAAACAAATCATCCATTCTGCATGCATGCAATCGCCTTGCATCTCAGTCAGAGTCGGGGGCGGGGAAGTATGAAAAGGGGAGAGGGGGGTCGTCTCTTTAATAGCCTGCCCTCTGAGGGGATCGCTGTGATTTGAAAACCTGGCATCTTCTTTTATGGTTTCCCATCAGCAAATCATGCGGACAGGCATGAAGTACAATCTGGGCCTGGACCTTCGTACGGCGGCCTACGTCAACTCTCTGGAGAAAATCTACAACACCACCCTTAGGGCCGGCCTCGCGTTCACCTAGAGAAAGAGGAGACGTAAAGCCAAGCAAGCAATAGCGCCTGTCAATCCGTCTCTGTTCGATGCTCGCAAAGTCATTACTTACAATTTCTCCTGTTTCTAAATACTAACTCCAGTTGATTTTTGATATTGGTATCTGAAATGCTGCTTTGACTTGGTTTTGATGGATGGCCACTCCTTACCCCAATTATCAGAATATTTTTGTGCTGATAACGGCAATTGTGTCACGGCGGCTTAGACCTGTCGGACAGTAGATGGCGCTGTTGACACCCAAGATAATTTCTCCCGGACTCGCTTTCTGCCTCCTCCGCAGCAAATCATGCGCACGGCCATGAAGTTCAACCTGGGCCTGGACCTCCGCACGGCCGCCTACCTCAACTCCATTCAGAAGATCTTCCTGACTTACCAAGACGCCGGATTCACCTTCACATAAACAGCCCAAGCCGCCACAGACCAGAAGTGCTTTTCTGTCGCCCCCCCCGTAAAAAAAAAAGCATTAGCGTATACAATTCCGTCGTCATCATCAATGGCTGCAAAGCTCCCTCAACTGAGTTTGCGTCCAGATTTTGTTGTCCTAACTGCCAGTTGAAGTATGTGTGCTGAATGACGTATCCGGGTAATAACGAATGTCAGTAGTTTACTCCAGAAGTGAGGCTTCAGTCCAGGTCAAAGCTTCTGCCGGTTATTATGTGTTCCAATTCTCCACTTGATCATCAACCTTGTGTACAGGGCTCAATTTCACCGAAAACCTCCCAGATCCTTCGGAATCCCTCGGGAGTTTGGGCCATCGGGATTGAGGAAGGCACAGTTAAGATACCGTACGATACCATTAGTTTTCGGACGCATTTCCCTGAAAAGTTTAGGTCCCAAGAATTGTGTCCTTGATTTCCTGCAGAGTGGAGGATACTGCACTATGTGGGATGGTCCTTTACAATGGTGTCACTGCCTGAGGGCTGGTTGTGTACGTTGCATCCCCTACATGTAGCTACCTCGTACCACAGAGTGAAAATGGGTTACTGCAGACACTGTGTCATGCGATGCTTGTCCACACCATGGAGGAAGGACACAGAAGGAGTTTGAACTGCCCGGGCTATAACATCTGGCCAATTATCGCTCTCGGGCATGCCCGGTGTGTCCATAGCCAGAGCGCAGCGAATGCTTGCTAAGCACCACCTGTCTGTATCCTGTTTGTGTACTGCAGTATAAGAAGTTGAATATTCGTGCCATCGTTGGTGCTCTGAAAACAACATCAAATTGAATGCTTGCGCAGTTGCTTGTATTAGGCTGTGTGCCCTAAGTGTTCATGTGCAGTCGTTGCCCTGATCGAACGCTTTCTGCTGGAGAAATTTGAAAAGTTGTTTATAAGATGTTATAAGTTTTATTTGAATCATTTATTTTACAGCATTTATACAAAGAGATATTTCATGACATCTCATGATCACTCCTTGTGATGAAATAGCACATTTTGTTTGTTATGAACTTAACTGCCCAGTGGTAGTCAACACGTTGTTGGCTAGTCTTAGCCAAATTCATAAAAAGAATTAGAAAACTGATGTTTGGGAGAGACAAAAGAAAATTACAAACATTGCAGAGGATAAATAAAAAAAGTTTATTCGTGATGGCAAAAGTAGATCTAATGTCAGAGATTTTTCGCTCTCTGTATTCTGGTCACGGCAATAAGTTGTAGTTTAATGCAAACAAAACACACCACATATTGCTATGATATTACTGGCCCCACTTCTATGGCTAAGCTACTGGCAGTAATCGGGCATTTTTGGAATGTTTACTGTTGTTCGTCTGACCGGGCGGCAATTCCCATCCAGCACGTTAAAGTACCAGAGTTGGAACTCCTTCTGTGTCCTTCCTCCATGTTCACATCAAGCATTTTAGATTTGGAAAGCGTCGCAGCAGGATGTCTGTAGTGACGATCAAAGCGACCCGAAAAAAGGTTGGATTAGCACACGGGTCACCAGAAATGCAAAATATTTACACCCAACCAATCCCATTCACACCTTGACCTGCTCGCAAGACATAAAAAATCATATGGGAATAGTGTGACAGAAATGCCAGACTTACCGATTGTTGTCTCATGGAATATCATTGTTTAACAGCTAAGAAACAAACCAAACAAACAAAAAAGGTGAAATGACTGCTTGTAACAACTTGAAACATGAAATTTTCAAACTTCAGAAATTTATTTTCTTTAAATTTTGTTGTACCCCTCACGTGCTAAAGCTCATATCTCACCGTGTAGGCATAATTTGGCATTATATCTGTCTGGCTTATTTGACCCGGTGTACCTTCAGTGACCACACTTTATTCACAAGTCCATTCGTGTACATTTATGCTTACCGTAGTTTTCTTTGCTTGTGGAACTTTTTTTAATCAGTGGCTAGATCAGCTTCTCTACATGTTGGAGGAGAGTGCTAAAGCGCATAGTCTAGAGAGTTTTAAGAAATTTTTACCCTTGTAAAGGTAAATCTGATTATATAACTCATAGGTATTGAACAGTTAGAAACTCACCAAAGCTGTTTGTATGAGAAATGTTTCGACAAGTGGCAGGATCTTCCAAATAAATCTAGATTTTGTGTTCTTTTTTGGGGGGGGGCTTGTTGTTTTGGGTCATTTTTGTACAAATTTGCCTGTTCCACGTGGTTTTTATTAGACATTGCGTAAATTTAAAATTTTAATTTTGGAGTGAAAATTTAGGGGGAAAGGTAAGAAAAATCAGTTTGAATCTTGCTCCATTTTTTTTTCAGATCACCAGTGATGAAGCCATGAAACAGCCAGCTATATAACACGTTTATTTTGCAAGTATTTGGAAAGGTTTTTTGTTTAGTCCAACATTGACGGTTATGAGGATTAAGTTTGGGATGCTTGTGTAAAAAAAAACCTGGTCTGAAATAGAAACGATTGTTTTAAAAAGATAGTAAAGATTTCTCTGAACATCTCCAGCATTAAGGTTATAAAGTTGTTGGTTTTTTTTTTGTAAAGCAGCATAGAGTACCGAAGTGTGACGTCACTGTGAACCAGAAAGTGCAGTGTAAACGAATGGAGTACGCGCGCGTGTTGGTTCACGCGCTGGTTCTCACGCTAATGCCTTTTACTCACTGATTGTGCGTGTGACGTATTCACTTCGGTACTCTATAATGAGCCAACCGGTCTGAATCAGGCACACTCACAGGTCTCGGCAAAGACCAGTGGTACAGACTGATCAGTTTAATTACTTACAGCGCAAAATCTTGCTTGAATGTGCAAAGGATTGTAGGATTGTATGATGCCAAGCATTAGTGCCTCATCACCAGCTTTGACAGCCATTGGACGCAAACTGTCCAATGAGAGTACTTCAGAATTAGCCTGGACCAGATCTACTGGTATTTGTACCTGTGTGTACTTAGTACTTGATAGAAGCGAAATGAAGGGGTAAGTAACGAACCACCGTCATTTCATTGTAAATATTCAAAGTACACTTTAATGCCATTTTGTTGTGTTCAACTTCGGTCTCGGACTTCACCTTCATTATTTTGTGACCCTGGTTTTTGGACAATGCCAACTTGATGTGTGTTATGCTTGAAATAAAACAGTGTGGGCCTGTTCCTTTTAATTTGAACATACAGGTACATGTGGAAGACTGGTGTGAAAAGAAAGCCGGGTTTTCTGAAATGGCCTGTGATAACCCGGTTATTGCATGATGCCTCTGTCATCGTGCTGTTTACGTGATGTCAGTTGTAAAAGCCTAACAGTGAAGAAATCAATGACATTCATGAAGGCAGGGCAAGCCAGACAAACTCCAAACGACTGGTGCTTTGCTGTACATGTAGAAACTTATCTCTTGATGTGTGCTTTTAGCTACACTTCAGATTCATCTGAGACAAATAAAAATCATTTTCACAAACTGCCTGTGACTGCGAGCTGTGTTTGCGTAGTTCACCATACATTTTTTTGGGGGGGGGGTTTGTTTTACTTAGTCTTGTCAAGTTTTCGGATTAAATAAATGGTATTCTGGTTGCCATTCCTGCTAAAATAGCCACTGCAGATTTGATGGAAATTCTTTAATGGAATGATTCGTGAACAGTTCTATGCACCAAGCGTGATTGATATCTTGATTAATAAGTTCTATGTCAATAGTTATCATGGTGTGTGTATATATTCTGATTTTTGGTTTTGCTTGTTGTAACATTGCTTCATCTTACATATTCATGATCCACTGGTCCAGTCTGAGTGGTTGAATTTAGGGCCTGCCTCATTCTTATTGGACAGTTTGACCAAAGAGGAATCAGGCAACCAGTGTCACTCATCTTGAAGAGTTGTTGCAATGCTGTTGTATTACACTGAGCTTGGTACATGTACCCGCTGATATCTTTATTTGAAAAAAAAGGTTTCTTTTTTTTTTAAAGCTTTACATGTATACATGTATATACTCATTAGGGTTACTGTATGGAATGAGTAAAACAAAATAAAGAGATTCTTTGGTGTAAGGGTCATGTACGAATGACTGTTCTCAAGCCACAAGTCAAATCTTGTCCAGACTGTCTTGTTAATATTTATTTGGGTTGGTATTGCCAACCGTCATTTTCACCATTGCAAGAGCAAGCTGGAAAACCAATATTTTGTGTCTATTCGCCACGTCAAAAATTGAAATTGCCAGACGGTAAACAAAATTCTTTTGCTAGATTACTAGGTCTCAGCTAATTGACGAATCCTACAAAGTAATTTCTAAATTCTAGCTTGAAGTATAGACAGTGTGGTTCCAGACTGGTGTGTGTTTTTGTCCCTGGTACAGACAGAAGACGGGCTGATTTTGAACTTTTAGTGTAGGTACAGTACATCATGGCCCACCAGTGTGCATAACTGATGACAGAGAATGGTGCCTTGTGACATTGGCTCTTCCACTCAACAAGCATGTAGTGAACCTGACTATATTTCAGCTGAATGTGCACAATGGCAATGCGCATATGTACAAATAACACCTGTCACAATACTATGTATAGATATACATGTAGCCTAAAATAAGACCTATTTTGCTTTTTTCTTGAGCACTAAACTTCGGAGTTTCATTACGTTAATGAGAGCTATGTACATGTATGCATGTATTTATTCTGGACTACAGCCAACCAATGATTGGCAACCAAAACTTCAACTGTTCTCGTTCTTTCCGAGTGACTTCCTGCCATATTGACTTACTGCCTGAATGAAAAGGGAACAGCCACACTTTGCATGCTGGCATCGCCACCGATTAGAGGTTTTGAAATTTTGTTGCTTTTTCCCACAGCCATGAAAGCATTGGCACTTGTTATGAAAAAATAAATTTGAGGAAAAAACGAAATGTTTGAATGTATTTCGAGTGTTTCCATCATTTCTCTTACTGAAGTCAATGACTCAAGAGCTTTGCTAGAGGCAAAGCACCATGTGATATTTTCAGAACAGCAACTGCCTAAATGAAAGTATCATTTATAGGGCGGAGTCAGGTCAAATAATTCACTATTCGAATGTTTGACCTTCAATTTGATCGAATATCTGAATATTGAGTTGTGCGACCGGCAGATTGTTGAACAAACCGTGTACAAAATCAGTTGCAATAATGTACTCAGTTGTACATTATGATCAACGTAATAGCTTCTCACTTCCAACACTGTCTCCTGAGATGAACAAGACTTCTTGCTCTATTGTAAATTTCTATTCCTTTCAAATGGTTTAATGAATAATTTTGTAAAATTTCTGTCGCTTTGCATTTGAATCTGCTTGACTCAAGCCTCCATGTGCAATTTTTCTCATTTAAAAAACAAAAAAATTTCCTTTCCTTTTCATGAATTTTGCATTCGAATATTCAAATTCTAAAAATAATATTCAAATATTCGATAATCTATCGATTATTGTTTCAGCTCACACAAATGTCTGATATTGAATATTTTATTCATTTTTTCAAATCATGATCACAGGCAATCTGATATACATAATAATGTTTGATGTTATAAATTAGTTGCTACAAAATTACTCTAGGAAATAAGGGGCACAAAGTTATTTATCAATCATACTATGCGGAAACATGTTGATGGCGAACATTTCAAAGTTCAGATGCTGAGAAATCATTTTCAGATCTGCCCATTCTTCTGACCGATCTCTAACCCCATTTTAACACAAAATGTTAGTAGCCGTCAACAAAATCTTGTATGGTCAAAAGTTCAAACTTACTATGGTGCTTTTTGCCCACACGGTGCACAGATTTTCTCAAAATGAAGTGCACGCACATTTAACACTTTCCACACAATTCACCCATCAGTTTCCTTCTAATGTTTAAGGACCCAATTAAATGAGGAAAAAAAATTAGGATAAACAATTTTTGAGATCATACAAAATGAACCGGCAGCCAGCTGTGTTCACATTTATCAATAATTACACAATTTCAAAACAATAAAAACAAAAAAAAAAGAACTAAGTACAAATAAAAGTTCAGTGATTTGTCTGTGAGCAGCTTGAGAGTCGGAAAATTTTGATTATGAGAGAAGCGTTTCTTCGCTTTTACTCTCTTAAAAGACGATCAACAACCTGCAAATTAATGAGGAAATTATTAATACCGACCTGCTCAAGCATACACATAAATAACTTTTATCCACAAATATACATTTGAATTTTGCATTTTTATCTTCAATTGCAGCATGACATTTTCTTTACATCTACATCACACCTCCCCCATAAAACAGTTGTCTAAAGTCTCACTTCTATTTCAGGGTGCAATGTTGCTATTCTTCTTTCACAAATTCTGTAGATCCATTTTTTATATTTGCTTTGTTCCAAC
>NC_141795.1:6951909-7017383 GCF_054643075.1 Acanthaster planci
TACAAAATCAAGTTGATTGGCTGTTCAAAAACCTGACTTACATGCATAAACTAGAAGTTCTCAACATATTTGTACGGGTGGGATTTAAAATGTGTTTTTACCAACTTGAGATAGTTAAATTGAATTTCGACAAATATTGCTGCATCAGGGGGGAAATGTCACTGTGGCCATATGTAGTAATACTCTACACTGAAGACCCTACGATCTTGTAAAAGTGCTTGAAATTAGATGCAAGTCTTCTTGATTGCATTGTGTGATCCTCATTTTCATTTGTGTACATAACGGTGACGAATGATGGTTACTTTAAAGGAACAAGGAAATTGAAATAGTTTTATAAATTTTACTAAAACCCTTGAAATCTTTGGGTTTCAATTAACCTTTTTATTTCAATTTTAACCTGTATTTTCATGCTTTACTGGTTTTTATGCTAATACGTATTTGCATATTCTTTAGCAGAACTATGATGCCATCCAAGGCACTGAAGCTTAGTGTTGCACCGATTTGTGCACAGAAAATATCTAGATTTTTTAACCACCGCCATGCAAGAGTTCATTTTCTTTTGCAATTTATTGCTGTGTGAGTATATGGCAACAATCCAGCAAAAATCCTTTTCACAGAAATGTCAATTTTTAATGTTTGAAAAAGTACACCGTTCAGTTCTCGTAACTCAAAAAAGATATCAGTCTTCATACATGGAAGAAGAGTAGAGAGATACACAAAAAGTGATTCTAAGAAAAACTCTTTTCCTGGATCCTAAATGACTCTGACAGTAACGTTTTTCTGTTAATGTTTTAGGTGTGTAAATGTACTCGTCAGAGATGTATTCAGAATTTCCCTCGATGCAAGAAGAGTTTCCTGATGAGTGATATGCGTGTAAACTTCTTCGCTTGAATTTAACACTAATGGACATCGTTTAGCTAAAAGACCAGTCATGTAATATTCAGCCTTAATTTTTTACTGTATGGCATTGTTACTGAAGACTTAAAAGTAAAAGTTTCTAAAAATTAAATATGAAATGAAGTGACTATTATTTTATCCATGATTACGTTACCCAAAAGACTCGTTTTCTTCCAGCTCTTTAGCCAAGTCTGATAATAAACTATCAAGTACATAAACCAATCCGTCGCTTCAGTTACTTGATTTGCCTATAATGTTATATCGCTCATTTAATCAGATAGTCAAATTATTTCATTTACTTATTGTTGTTTCCATGGTAGCATAAATAGCGCCCTCAGAAAAAACAATTGAAACCTGCTGCGCCATGTTGAAGATAAGTGAAATCATGGATCCATGGTGAAATACAGCAGGGTAATAGTAACGAGTATTTTTAAATTGTTTTTATGGATTATGAGCCTGAGACATCAGAAATATTCCATTGTTGGCATAATAAATATCCAGGTAATCGCATAAAAATTATGTCAAGAATGTAGAATATGCAGCTTTATCATATTGTTAGTGTGCTGCTGGTTGATTAGTTTCAAGAAATTCTTCAACAGGGTTGAGCTAATGAAACCTAGGAAGGACGGATTCCAACTGGCATCAACACTAACAGAGATTAACCCTAACGGAGGTCAACCCTAACAGAGGTCAACCCTAACGGAGGTCAACCCTAACAGAGGTCGACCCTAACAGAGGGCAGCCCTAATGGAGACTAACCGTAATAGAGGCCAACCCTAACAGAGGTCAACCCTAACGGAGGTCAACCCTAACGGAGGGCAGCCCTAATGGAGACTAACCGCAATAGAGGCCAACCCTAACCGGGGGTGGGGGGAGGGCGGGGGAGGGTTCAAGCATTGATGGTCAAGAACAGCCGCGCACACTAAGCCATGGATATGCACAGGTGACTGAAAGCTCTCGAAGCACTGTCCGTGGTGATTTGTTCCACTCATGTTTTGGAAGTGCCTATTTTGGGCTCAGGTTTTCAACTCGGGCTGCTGGCGAGCCTGTCTGTCAAATGGAGCATTTTTCGTCTACGGTGAGATTTCACGTCAAAGCATGGCCGAAATTCTATGTCTTTCGTGCACTTAACCTCTTTCGTTGGCAGTGCCTGGCCAAAGGGGTAACCCTCCCATATCAGTAGGATCAGGTAGTTGAAGTTGCTCATGTGGAAAAGTGTAATTTTCATATGCTGATTGCACACTCTGTTTGCACTAGCAGTAAGTGCATATAGGCAGTCTGTGCATGGAGGTACACATCTGCTATTGGCTGACCTTGAGAATTGTCTCCCCATGAACAGCCATTGAACGAATTTTGGAAGTTTTCATTTTAGGAGATACAGTTGAAAAATGTTCCTATGTGCCCGTGAAAGTTTGAAGGTTGCCACTTGAAATGAGGCTGCTAGCAGACTTTGGAAAAATCACTTTTTGTGAGTTGATTTTGTTTTGTGGAAATGATTAAAAATAATAATTGGTTAACCCAAAAAAAATTGAAAAGAAATTGAAAGATTAAGGACCATAGAATGATTTAATTTGTGTTTCAGAAACCTCAGGGATGTTAGTATGCATGTTATTGGCCCCTGAACAATGCCGATTTTACAATGTGTTCCCTTGGGCTTGAAATAAAGGACTGCACCCGGATGAGCAGGTGCTTCTGCTCTTGGTGGATAACGGTGACATTTAATCTTACAACACAAACAATAAAAGAATGTCATAGCGCCATCTAGTGGACTAAAAAGACTACAATGAGAGCCCTCACCGTGGCAAGAAACGAAAGTATCATTTTCCAATTTCATGAACATAACTTCTTTCCTCCCCTTTCACGCTCCTCTTTCGTTCCTTTAATGTACTTGGCAATAATCAGACACTGGTTGGCACTGTTACTTGTAGAGTTAAAAGGAAATGTACCTCAAAATTCCTCTTGGCGAGGAGACCCATAGCCTTTGATCAAGGCGCCCGCGGTGAAATGGATAGTCGCTCAAGCTGCAGGGGACTAGTTTAAGCACCAAATCAACGCACGAAGAAAGACTACACGACGAACCGTACGTACGGTTCGTCGTGTAGTCTGTCTTTGAGTGCGTACCCGCGTGCGCACTCGGCACGCACAGTCCACGCGACACACTCAGCTCGGCTACTGTACATGTATGCCTGTGCATGCATGGTTAATTTCGGGCGTGCGTGCAGTTCGTCGTGTTGCGCAGGCGTGGACCTCTGGACCATACATAGCGTGGACGTCTGCACAAAAGAAGTCCACATAATGTAGGGTGCAATGGCGTTGTGTGGACTCACAATGTTTTCCCCTCTGCGAAAAGCAGTTTCAGATGCATTTTGGGGTCAAGGTTATTCGTGGCAAACTGAAGAGGAACAGTCCAGGAAGTCGTCATCCAAAATACAGCTCGAAGGAGTTATCCTAGTTGGAGAAAAAAGGGGATGTTCCTCAAGTTACTTAACCACACGAGAACAAAGGAATGTCCACATTTTGCATGTAAACAGGTATCTTTGTCCTTTCTGCGTTGGTTGGTGCTTAAACTAGTCTCCTCCGGCTAGCTCCTCGCTTTTGAGAGACTATCCATTTCGCCGCGGACGCCTTGTTCTAAGGCTAGGAGACCCAGAGTTCTAGGTATAAATAAATTGCATGAGAGAACACACGACGAAGTTGCACATGCTTACAATAACAGACACAGGTGAGGAAAAGGCTTCCCCCAAGAGACCCACTCTGCACGCGAAACCTTTCACCTAATTCGGAATTGAACTCATGTCATAACAAATATGTGCGTACACGGTCTGTTGTTTGTTGAACTTTGTGATGTAAAGAGAAGCTTCAGGCTCAATATCATCTGACGTGTGTGGATGATATAAATAAGCGGTGTGGTTGTGCGCTATCATAATACAGACTTGCACTGCTGAAGTCAAACATGGCTGGTCAAAATTCTGCCCCGAGTTTCCTCTCCTTCGCTCAGAACGCACTCAATCTCCAATCTGCAGCCATCTTCCTGTTGATCTTCCTCGTGGTCTTGAAGCTATTCCGACGTCCGAAGAACCTTCCCCCGGGACCCCGGCAATGGCCTGTCATCGGCAACTTCCCGGCAGTGGTTAGGTCAGGGAAACATCTCCACGAGGTGCTGGCGGAGTGGGCCAAGCGGTACGGCAGTGTCATGTCGGTTCACCTGAACCCAGCACATGGTTCATCCGTCGTTGTCAGCGACATTGGCATCGCCAAGGAGTTGCTGTCGAGACAAAGGGTGCAACACATTGACAGGGCCGCGATTCCACTGATGAAAGAAGTCATAGACATACGAGGTAGGGACTGGATGGGAGGACAAGGCTTGGCCTAGTCTTGCCACCAAGCAGTAGTGAGGTTTATTGGGCCCCATTTCAATCTGGGAAGAATAGAGGGGGTTAAAAGGGGAGAGTTTGTTTTGCTGAGTCTCAATTTCATGAAAAGACCAAGAAAACGTAGTTGCAATTCTAAATACGTGCGAAAGAGCGCACAAATATCGAACGTGAGACTGCACGTATAATATAGGCAGCCCACTGATACAAGTTCCTGCTTGTCGAGTGCAGTGGTCGTTAACAACACACCGACTCGGAATGAGGTCTATCGAAGAAGAAAATGTGCTCAGCAGGTATTGGGTCACTGAACAATGAGGCAAAAACTTGTAAACTGTTATCACAAGTCGACGACCCAATTCACTGATTAATTTAGATGTGTTTGAAATTGACGAATCACAGGCACCTGATATTTGTTTCAAAACAGGGAGCTTTCTTTGGGGAGCAGGCGAGCCTGCCAAAGAACACAGGCGCTTCGGCCTCAGCGCCCTTCGAAAGTTGGGGGTCGGCAAGAAAAATCTGGAGCACAGAATCAACGAAGAGGCTCGATACCTAGTCGAACGTATCGAGGCTGAAAAGAATCGACCCTTTGATCTGAACCTCCCCATCCACAACGCTGTGTCAAACACTGTCTGCTCCATAAGTTTTGGGTTCCGCTTTGACTACGACGACCCGAAACTGAAGAAGTTACTGGAAAGTCTGGAGATTATTTCCAAGATGGGAATTGAGATATTGGGAAACACTTTTCCCTTTCTCTACCACACTCCTTTTTTTGCAAAAAAGAGAGAATGGGTCAACTTTCTCAGAGATACTATTACCCAAATAGTTCGGGTAAGCACGTTTTATTCGACGTAAAACTCTATGACAGTATTTTTTATTTTATATATTTATTTATTTATTTATTTTTTTTGGGGGGGGAGGGGCAACAGTGACAGTGTCCCGTAGCCTGTTAAGCTTTTATGATGCCTAGGTAAAACTACATGTTAGAGCTTTTTACTGCTTTTGGAGGGAAAGGGAATCTAAATATTAGTCCCTTAAATCTGCCATTGGATTTCCTTGCGTCGGATGGTCAAATTTTCCTTACAGCCAATTAGAAACTGAATTTTAAAAACAAATTTCATGACAAAATATCTCATCAAATTGATCCAGGATCACCAAAGCTCCTTTGACGAGAACGACCTCCGGGACATCATTGACATGCGCATCGCCGACATCAAAGAAAAAGAGCAGCAAGGATCTGGGGTGGGCACGGGTCCCGCCCTGACCGAAGAGATCTGGCTTGGTATCCTGGACTTGTTTGGCGCTGGCACAGAAACGACTGCAAGTACCGTACTCTGGCTGATATCCTTCGTGCTCAAGTACCCTGAAGTGCAAGAAAAGGTACCAAAAAGTACAAGTAATGTTAGAGAACATATTCAACCTTTTGATAAAATTGTGTTGATACTTACGTTATGTTAAATCATCGTTTATCGTGGCTTTTATACAGTAGTACTACAATTGAATTGTGGAGTTCGAACAATCCTAACTTCAAAATGTTTTAAACACTCCATCATAACATTTTGACAGAATAACGTAAATATAAACGTCCAAATTGGCAAAGGTTTGTAAGAATCAGTTTGCAATCAATTCTGAAGTTTTCAGTGATGAGTTTAAATCAAAATGTAATGACTTCATTCCATACTGTATTAATTTCACACCCTCAATTTATTTTCAAAGAACATCCACTCAGAGAGATTAGAACTGGGGTTACAAGTTATAATGTGGGAAAGATAAGGGGCCAATGCTATCAGGCTAACAGCATCAACTAATCATATACTTACCTCGTTGTCTGATTAATAACTGTGGCATGCAGATCCAGCAAGAGATATATGAAGTGGTGGGAAGTGACCGTCAGCCATCTTGCGAAGACCGTCCCAGCATGCCCTACACCAACGCGGTCATCAATGAAGTACTACGCATGCGTCCCCCAGGGGTCTTTACTTTACCTTATGTGACGACAGAAGAGTTTGAATTGAGTGGATACACTATTCCCAAGGGAATAGGTGAGATTATTACCTCGATCCCATCGTTCCATGTATAACAGCAATGGTTATGACTAAGTTTTTTGAGTTATAATCAGATACGTATAGTGGACTCCAAGCTACAAAATTCTATTCCCAGGTAACATTGATATAATACCATTAACAGTTACCAATGACCGATTTTTATAATTGAATTATAAACAGGTGTGATCATAAATCTGTGGGCGATGATGAACGACCCCAAGGTTTGGGATCGACCAGAAGACTTCAATCCTGGACGTTTCCTGAGCAAAGACGGCAAGACAATGATCCAGCACGAAACCTTCATACCATTCTCAACGGGTAGGCCTATGTTCGGAGAAGAAAGTTCTTCTTCAAATTCTTTGAGTTCAGGTTTTTCCGCTGCTGTAAATACGGAATATGCATCAACATTGATATCATATTATACAATGCGCCACCATGAGGTCATTTTGGACAAGACGTATAATTTCGCAAGAGCATTGTGGGTAACTTTACTGGACTAAATCAAGTGGACGCGTTCAGGTTAAACATGGAGCTTAAAAATGCAAGTCTCTTTGTGTTATTGGAAAACTACGAAAGCCCGTTAGTGCCACTACCTTTTTAATTTCTACAGCAGCTGTTTATATAGTTAAAAAAAAATAGGTATATGTCACAGGTGAACGTTTGGTTTTGCTCTGTAGAATTAGTCGCTCCTCGTCGACCAGATTTCTTTCTCCTGATTTTCCTTTACTCTTTTCGCTTTAACCAGGTCGTCGGAGTTGTCTGGGTGAAGGGCTGGCCAAGACTGAAGTGTTCCTCTTCGCTACTAACCTCTTCCAGCGGTTCACATTTAAGCTAACGCCAGGGGCGCCTACACCACCATTGAAAGGGATCAGTCGTTTCACCTTTATTCCGGAGCCGTTTAGAGTATGTGCAGTTAAACGCTAGATCCGATAAAGTGCATTAAAAGGACCTTAGAGGTTGAAATTCTCTAAAATGACAGAAGTGGACCGTAAGATCAGTCTGGAATATTGCCATACTTGGACGGCCTATTACGTCACAATTCTGGTGCAATTTGACCAATCACAAGGACGTCGTTCTAGCAGCGTGCAACGGATCGTATGGGTGTTTCCATGTTGCGGGATGCTTTTCTTAAAACGTTGCCACATATGGAAAAACAAATTTCAATTGGAAAATCTTGATTAGCTGTTCAAAAACCTGACTACATGAAGTGCTAAAACACGTTTGTACCGGTGGGATTTAAAACGTGTCGTTGCCAACTTGAGATATTTAAAATTGAATTTCGACAAATATTGCTGCATCAGGGGGGAAATGTCACTGTGGCCATATGTAGTAATACTCTACACGGAAGATCCTACGATCTTGTAAAAATGCTTGAAATTAAATGCAAGTCCTTTTTACTGCATTGTGTACTCCTTATTTTCATTTGTATACTTAAGGGTGACGAATGATGGTTACTCAATATGACTCTAAGAGTAACGTTTTTCTGTGAATGTTTTCGGTGTGTAAATGTACTAATCAGAGATGTATTCAGAATTTCCCTCTATACAAGAAGAGTTTCCTGATGAGTGATATGCGTATAAATTTCTTCGCTTGAATTTAACACTAAGGGCGTCGTTTAGCCAAACGTCCAGTCATATAATGCGCAACCTTAATTTATTTACTGTATGGCATTGTTACTGAAGACTTAAAGGTAAAGGTTTCTTAACATTAAAAATAAAATGAAGCGACTTTTGCTTTATCCATGATTACCAAAAGACTCGTTTTCTTCCAGCTCTTTAGCCAAGTCTGTTAATAAACTATCAAGTATATAAATCAATCCATCGCTCCATTTTCTTGATTTTCCTTTAGTGTTATATCGCTCATTTAATCGGATAGTCAAATTATTTCATTTATTTATTGTTTCCATTGTAGCATAAATAGCGCCCTCAGGAAAAAAGATTGTATCCCGCTGCGCCATGTTGGATATAAGTGAAATACAGCAGGGTAATCGTTACGAGTATTTTCAAATTGTTTATATGGATTATGAGCCTGAGACATCAGAAATATTCCATTGTTGGCATGATAAATATCCAGGTAATCGCATGAGAACTATGTCAAGTATGTAGAACATACAGCTTTAATTAACCCTAACAGAGACTAACCCTAACAGAGGTCAACCCTAACGGAGGTCAACCCTAATGGAGACTAACCGTAATAGAGGCCAACCCTAACCGGGGGTGGGGGGAGGGCGGGGTAGGGTTCAAGCATTGATGGTCAAGAACAGCCGCGCACACTAAGCCATGGATATGCACAGGTGACTGAAAGCTCTCGAAGCACTGTCCGTGGTGATTTGTTCCACTCATGTTTTGGAAGTGCCTATTTTGGGCTCAGGTTTTCAACTCGGGCTGCTGGCGAGCCTGTATGTCAACTGGAGTATTTTCCGTCTAGCTGTGAGTTTTCAAAGCATGGCCGAAATTCATTGTTTTACTGAGTCGTGTTTCAGAAACCTCGGTGAAGTCAGTATGCATGTTATTGGCCCCTGAACAATGCCGATTTTACAATGTTTTCGCTTGGGCTTTAAATAGTGGACTACACCCCGGTGAGCGGGTGCGTCTGCTCTAGGTAGATAGCGGTGACATTTAATCTTGAAACACAAACAATTAAAGAATGTCATAGCGCCATCTAGTGGGCTAAAAAGACTATAACGAAGGCCCTCACTGTGGCAAGAAACGAAAGTATATAACATTTTCCAATTTCATGAACATAACTTCTTTCCTCCCCTATCACGCTCCTCTTTCGTTCCTTTAATGTATTTGGCAATAATCAGTCACTAGTTGGCACTGTTACTTGTAGAACTAAAAGGTACTGTTTCTCTGCATAAGAATGCCTTACGTCTTTTTTAGGCAGTATTTTTGCTAATTACTTGATATTTTTTTTTACAGCCAACTGTAATCACCTCCCATCATATCCTAACTCTGTTCACGCTGAAGAGCCTGGTTCACCGTAAACAGAGTACCAGTATACCCCAGCCGGGGTCTGGCCAAGTCACTTTGCAATGTGTAGAATTCCAAATGGTAGTCATAAAGGATTGTTTACGCAAGCGCTGTCTTGCTTGCCCGGCCCAGCTTGTGACCCCTAAACGACCCCGTAAAGGCCGTCGGGCCTCTTTATCTTAGAAGCTTTGCGGCTTATAAAAGAAGGCACGCGGTGCCTGGCCCTGGGTAATTCTAGATATACTTTGGCGCAGAGTGGGTTATAAGTCTACGGCTATTTCATGTGGCTTGTTGAGGAAAGAGAGAACAGCAGCTGGGTTTAAGCTTACTACCTTTTCCTGTGGTTTCTTTGTGGCGAGACCGTAATGCAGGGATGCACGACGACGAAGTTGCACGTGCTTACAAGAACGAACACAGGTGGGGAAAAGGCTTCACCCAAAAGACCCACTCTGCACGCGAAACCTTTCACCTATTTCGGCAACTGATTAAATATTTCTTTTTGTGTTTTCCCAACAGAACTTGAACTTTTGAGTCAGCTTGCAACAATAATAGATTTCTTATGCATGATATGGATAAACCATGTTCATTTCCGCTTGTTTACTGCATGTCTTTCAGCTTAACTTCCATTATATGTGAGGGATGTTTTGCTGTTAATTGAGTTCAACAGCAGAAGTGAGCACATTTTAAGACAATCCTGGAAAAGGATGTGAATTTTTCAGCATGTCATGGGAATTTCTTATTACAACTTTCACTGTACTCAGCCTGAATTAAGCGATTCTGGAATTAGTTCATAATTTGGCAGAATTCTAAAAAAGTTACGTGCAGAAAAACAGGACCAAACACCATGGAAACTAGTCATCAGTTTAGTGGGCTGCAGTTTTATGTTAAACGCAAGTTATTATTTTGACACATAGGCCTAGCATATACACTAATCGGATGAAATAACCGGGGCCATCAAAATCGTGAAAGTCTAGTGCACATACATGTACTTCGAGTACACATCAGTGTCTGCCCATATTAATTCCAGAAGACACCCGGGCGCGATCGAAGAATGTTACGAGCCCGAACCAAGACTTGAAAAGGCGAGATTTTCTTGGTAACGGGGGCTCCTTCGGTCGGAAGAAAATGCACGCGTTAAGATCACGCGTTAAGATCGCTACCAACAAAATGAACTCTCCCGACCAATGTTGCTCTTTTCAACCGATGAGCGGGTGCCCTGATCTCGGTGGATAATGGTGACTTTTAACCTAGCTACACTTAACAATAAAAGAATGTCATAGCGCCATCTAGTGGGCTATAAAGACTATAATGAGGGCCCTTGCTGTGGCTAGAAACGAAAGTAACATTTTCCAGTTTCATGAACATAATTTCTCTTATGTTCCTTTAATGTATTTGACTCGGACAACAATCAGACACTATATGGCCTCGTTACTTGTAGAATTCAAAGGACAGTTCTGACCGTTAAGTTCTCAGTATAGGTAAATTGCACTTGCAATGCACGACCAAGACGTTGCGCATGCTTTAGTACAATAACAGACACAGGTGAGGAAAAGGCTTCCCCCAAGAGACCCACTCTGCACGCAAAACCTTTCACCTAATTCGGAATTGAACTCATGTCATAAGAAATGTGAAATATACACGGTCTGTTGTCGTTGAACTTTGTGATGTGAAGAGAAGCTTCAGGCTCAATGTCTTCTGACGTGTGTGGAGGGTATAAATAAGCGGTGTGGTTGTGCGCTATCACAATACAGACTTGCACTACTGAAGTCAAACATGGCTGGTCAAAATTCTGCCCCGAGTTTCCTCTCCTTCGCCCAGACTGCTCTAAATCTGCAATCTGCAGCCATCTTCCTGTTGATCTTCGTCGTGGTCTTGAAGCTAGTCCGACGTCCGAGGAACCTTCCCCCGGGGCCCAGGCAATGGCCTGTCCTCGGAAACTACCTGGCATTGGTTAGATCAGGGAAACTTCAACACGAGGTGCTGGCGGAGTGGGCCCGGCGGTACGGCGGCGTCATGTCGGTTCACCTGACCCCGGCACGGGGTCCATCCGTCGTTGTGAGCGACATTGGCATCGCCAAGGAGTTGCTGCAGTCGAAACAAAGGGAGCGCCACATTGACAGGGCCGCGATTCCATTGATGAAAGAAGTCACAGACATACGAGGTAGGGACTGGATGGGAGGACAAGGCTTGGCCTAGTCTTGTTTCCAGGCAGTAGTGAGGTTTATTGGGCCCCATTTCAATCTGGGAGGCACGAAGGGGGTTAAAAGAGAAAAGGGAAAAGTTTGTTTTCCTGAGCCTAAATTTCATGAGAAAACCAAGGAAAAAGTTGTTGGAAATTTAAACACGGACGAAAGAGTGCAAAGGTATCGAACTCACTACTGTACGTATAGGGAAGCAGCCCACTTCGATGACGTCATGATCCTTGCCTGACTTCCCCCACATGCACATTGCCCCCCCCCCCCAACGTACGTGGGAAAAAATGTAGTGAGGAAATTCACAAAAGCGTTTCTCAGAAACAAAATCAGCAACTGAAATGAAATTTCAGGGCAGATAAGACTGATATCCCAGGTCACTATCTGCAACAAATAAATGAAAACGGTTGATTGGTTTTTGAGTTGTGACCTTAACTTTCGAGCAATCTCTCCAGCTTCCCATCGGTGCTTGGGCGGAAAGTGCTTGGTCGGCCGTGGACGGCTTTGTGTCCACTTCGCTCGATAACAATCGGAATGCAGATTTAGCCTATGTATGGCTGTATTCGTATATGTGTACATTGATGTTTGTGTACATAAAAGGTGTTTATCACATCTACATGTTTTTATTGTTATTAGTGTATGTACAGTACATGTATGCATATTTTCATAGAAAAGCCGGCTGTTCATGTATTTCACGGTTAGTTTCTCTCTCATTTGATGCCCTGAAGGAATACCTTTGGGTGAAAGGAATTCACTGTTTTTGTTATTCCATATTTTTAGTTGAACTACAAATAGAACTAATTACTTTTGTATAAAAAAATGTAAAATACACAACTGTTGGGTGCAGGCATCACCAGTCTGACCATGGTCATTGTCCAATATAATACAAATAAGGATCGCAGTGCCACATTAATAATTATCTCATCAATCACTGAATTTAATTTCATTTGTAAAAACGTAACATACTAATACCATAAATTAGTAGGCCTACATGTGCATTGTAAAGCCTGTTATCATAACATGTACAGTATCTCAAACATGCATCACCAAAATGGAACCTGATATTATTTAGAAGTTGTAAAAAAGAATGCAACTATATATATGTACATGTACACGTATAATTAATTTATTCAGCAATAATTTTGATCAGAAATTGTTCACAACATCACGGTTCAGTACTATGATGCCAGTCAGTCTGAATGAGTCAAAAAAAGATTCGTAAATCCTTCAATAGCCTGATTTTGTACCATTTCGTGTTAATTAATTATGCAAATTGGAAGTTTAATTAACAGTAAACTACTGATTTTTTTCCTACCAGTGGAGGAATGCATAGCCTACTTGGCAAGTCTGCCAAATATGGATGAAAAAAAAAAAAACCATCATGGAGATATTATAGAAACTGTGACGGATGTGTTATTTTCCTTGGTGCCGTGGTCATTATTAACAAAATCAAAGGATAACCTTTGACCTCTGTGCAGAAAATGAAGCCATTTTGTCTACCTTTACAATTCATGTATCTTCGGAACCCCTAGGCCGATTTCCAATATTTTTTACAGATTCTGAATCCTGAATTCATGCCCTTTCAAACTGGCTAAAATGTATTGCCTGAAATTATGAACAACAAATCATGAAAAAACAAATAACAGACACAGTTTCCGCCTGTCGGGTGCAGTGCTCGTTAACAACACACCGATTTGTAATGAGGTCTATCGAAGAAGAAACTGTGCTCAGCAGGTCACTGAACAATGAGGCAAAAACTTGTAAACTGTTAGCACAAGTCGACGACCCAATTCACTGATTAATTTACAAGGGTTTGAAATTGACCAATTACAGGCATCTGATATTTGTTTCAAAACAGGGAGCTTTCTTTTTGGAGCAGGCGAGTCTGCCAAGGAACACAGGCGTTTTGGGCTCACCGCCTTTCGAAAAATGGGAGTCGGCAAGAAAAGTCTGGAGCACAGGATCAACGAAGAGGCTCGATACCTAGTCGAACGTATCGAGGCTGAAAAGAATCGACCCTTTGATCCAAGCCACCCCATCCACAACGCCGTGTCCAACATCATCTGCTCCATAAGTTTTGGGTTCCGCTTTGATTACGACGACCAGAAACTGAAGAAGTTACTGGACAGTCTGGATATTTTTTCCAAGATGGGAATTGAGGTATTGGGAAATAAGTTTCCCTTTCTATACTACACTCCTTTTTTTGCGAAAAAGAGGGAATGTGTCAACTTTCTCAGAGATACAGTTATCCAAATAGTTCAGGTAAGCATGTTTTACTGAATGTACAACTCAACGATAGTTTTTTTTTGGGGGGGGGGTTTAACAATGACAGTTTCCCGTAACCTGTTAAGTTTTTATGGTGCTTGGTTAAGACTAAATTTTAGAGCTTTTTACTGCTTTTGGAGGGAAAGAGAATCTAAATTGTAGTCCCTTAAATCTGCCATTGGATTCCTTGCGTCTGGTGCATGTTTAGATTCTCCTTACACCTAATTCGAAACTGAAGTGTAAAATACAAAATTTACGACAAAATACCTTATTGAATTGATCCAGGATCACCAAAGCTCCTATGACGAGAACGACCTCCGGGACATCATTGACATGCGCATCGCCGACATCAAAGAAAAGGAACAGCAAGGATCTGGGTTGGGCACGGGGCCCGGCCTGACCGAAGAGATCTGGCTTGGTATCCTGGACTTGTTTGGCGCTGGCACAGATACGACTTCAAGTACCTTGCTCTGGCTGATATCCTTCGTGCTCAAGTACCCTGAAGTGCAAGAAAAGGTAGCAAAAAAATGTAATGTTGGAGTAGGCATTCAACTTTTGATAAATTGTTTTATACTCACGTTATGTGAAATCATCTTTTATCGTGGCTTTTATACAGTAGTGATAGGCATATAATGTTGAACTGCGGCGCTCAAATAATCCAAACTTATAATTTTTAAACATTGCATAATAACATTTTGACAGAATAACGTTAATCTAATCCTCAAAATTGGCAAAGGTTTTTTAGAATCACTTTGCGACGGATTATCAATTCTGAAGTTTTCAGTGATGAGTTTAGATCAAAATGAAATGACTTCATTCCGTACCGTTTTAATTTCACATCATCAATGTATTTTCACGCAACATCCACGCAGAGAGATTAGAACTGGGGTTACAAGTTATAAAGTGGGAAAGATAAGAGGCCAATGTTATCAGGCAAACAGCATCAACTAATCATATACTTACCTCGTTGTCTGATTAATAACTGTGGCATGCAGATCCAGCAAGAGATATATGAAGTGGTGGGAAGTGACCGTCAGCCGTCTTGCGAAGACCGCCCCAGCATGCCCTACACCAACGCGGTCATCAATGAAGTACAACGCATGCGTCCCGCGGGGGTCTTTACTTTACCTTATGTGACGACAGAAGAGTTTGAATTGAGCGGATACACTATTCCCAAGGGAATAGGTAAGATTATTACCTCGATCCCGTCGTTCCATGTATAACAGCAATGGTTATGACTAAGTTTTTTTTAGTTATAATCAGATACACGTATAGTGGTCTCCAAGCTACGAAATTCCATCCAGAGGCAACATCGATATAATACCATTAACAGTTACCAATGACCGATTTTTATGATTGAATTATAACAGGTGTGATCATAAATCTGTGGGCGATGATGAACGATCCCAAGGTTTGGGATCGACCAGACGAGTTCAACCCCGGACGTTTCCTGAGCAAAAACGGCAAGACAATGATCCAGCACGAAACCTTCATACCATTCTCAACAGGTAGGCCTATTCTTGGAGAAGAAACTTATGCTTCAAATTCTTTGAGTGTCCGCTGCTGTAAATATGGAACATGCATCAATCTTTATATCATATTATAACAATGCACCACCCTGAGGTCACTTTGGAGAAGTCGCATTGCGCAAGAGTCTTGTGGGGTATCGTACTGGACTTAATCAGGGTAACGCGTTCAGCTTAAACATGGAGCTTGAAAATGCAAGTCTCTTTGTGTTATTGGAAAACTACGAAAGTCCATTAGTGCCACCGCTATTTATATTTTCAAAAGCAGTTATTTTTATTTTCCAGAGCAGCTGTGTTTATTTTCCCCAACAGGTATCTTTTCGTAAAATACGGATATCGAATATGGGTATTGCACAATAGTGCGCCTCCAAGAGTTTGCGACGCGTTGGCCAATCACAATGCGCGCAACCTGTCGACCCAATGCGCGTGTGGAAAGGGTTGACAGATTTCGTGCCTTGTGGTTGGTCAACGTGTTGCAATCTCTTGGAGGGCACTATTGTGAATCGCCCGTATTACGTTGGTTCATACACTCTACGCAAGATGTGACAATGTGTCAAAAGTGAACGCTTGCTAGCGCTCTGTAGCATTAGACGATTCTAGTCGACCAGACATCTTTCTTTCCAGGTTTTTATTTACTCCCTTCTCTTTAACCAGGTCGTCGGAGTTGTCTGGGTGAAGGGCTGGCCAAGATGGAACTGTTCCTTTTCGCTACTAACCTCTTCCAGCTGTTCACATTTAAGCTACCGCCAGGGGCGCCTACACCACCATTGAAGGGGATCAGTCGTTTCACCTTTATTCCGGAGCCGTTTAGAGTATGTGCAGTTAAACGCTAGATCTGATAAAGGGCATTCAAAGGACCTTAGAGGTTGAAATTCTCTAAAATGACAGAAGTGGACCGTCAGATCAGTCTGGGGTATTACCATACTTGGACGGCCTATTACGTCACAAGTCTGGTGCAATTTGACCAATCACAATTAAGGCTTGTTCTTGCAGCCTGCAACGGATCGTATGGGTGTTTCCATGTTGCGGGATGCTTTTCTTAAATGTTGCCACATATAGAACCGAAAAGTTTCAATTGCAAAATCTTGAATGGCTGTTCAAAAAACGTGACTACATACATGCAGAAACTAGAAGTGCTAAAACACATTTGTACCAATGGGATTTAAAATGCGTGGTTGCCAACTTGAGATATTTAAAATTGAATTTCGACAAATATTGCTGCATCAGGGGGGAAATGTCGCTGTGGCCATATGTAGTAATACTCTACACGGAAGATCCTACGATCTTGTAAAAATGCTTGAAATTAGATGCAAGTCCTTTTTACTGCATTGTGTACTCCTTATTTTCATTTGTATACTTAAGGGTGACGAATGATGGTTACTCATATGACTCTAAGAGTAACGTTTTTCTGTGAATGTTTTCGGTGCGTTTAATGTACTAATCAGAGATGTATTCAGAATTTCCCTCTATACAAGAAGAGTTTCCTGATGAGTGATATGCGTATAAATTTCTTCGCTTGAATTTAACACTACAAACACAACACGTTGTTTAGCTAAAAGTCCAGTCATATAATACTCAGCCTTAATTTTTTTACTGCATGGCACTGTTACTGAAGACTTACATGTAAAGCTTTGTTAAAATTTATTTATCCATGATTACCAAAAGACTCGTTTTCGTCCACCTTTTTAGCCAAGTATGTTAATAAACTATCAAGTATATAAATAAATTCGTCGCTTCCGTTTCTTGATTTGCCTTTAGTGTTATGTCGCTCATTTAATTAGATAGCCAAATTATTTCATTTACTTGTTTTTTCCATTGTAGCATAAGTAGCGCCCTCAGGAAAAAAATTATAACCTGCTGCGCCATGTTGGAGACAAGTGAAATAAAGCAGGTTAATTGTTACCAATATTTTCAAATTAATTTTTATGGATTATGCGAAATCAGAAATATTCGATTATTGGCATAATTAATATCCGGGTAATCCGATGAAAATTATGTCAAGTATGTAGAACAGGCACCTTCGTCATATATTGTTTGTGTGTGAGTGGTTGATAAATTTCAAGAAATTCTTCAACAAGGTTGAGCTAATGAAGCCTAGTAAAGACGGATTCCAACTGGCTTTTACCCTAACAGAGATTAACCCTAACAGAGGTCAACCCTAAGGGGGGGGGGGCTCAAGCATTGATGGTCAAGAACAGCCGCGCACACTAAGCCATGGATATGCACAGGTGACCGAAAGCTCTCGAAGCACTCTCCATGGTGATTTGTTCCACTCGTGTTTTGGAAGTGCCTATTTTGGGTTCAGGCTTTCAACTCGGGCTACTGGCGAGCCTGTCAACTGGAGAAATTTCTACGGTGAGCTTTCATGTCAAAGCATGGCCGAAGTTCTATGGTTTTTCGTGCACGTAACCTCTGTTGTTGGCAGTGTTTGGCCAAAGGGGTAACCCTCCCTCAGTAGGATTAGCTAGTTGAGGTTGTTAATTTAGAAAAGTGTGATTTTCAGATGCTGATTGCACACTCTGTTTGCATTAGTATAGTAAGTGCATATGGGTAGTCTGGGACAGTTTGTGCACATTTGCTAATGAATGACCTTTAGCAATTTTCCCCCATAAACAGCCATTGAACGAATTTTAAAAGTTCCGGAGGAATAGTAAACGAAAAAATTAAACGGTTTGTAGGAGATTCCCTAGACGATAGAACAAGCTGTCGATTGGTGAAATGAAGTCACGAGAGGGCGCAATAGAAATCGGCGCGTGCGGCTTTTAGCTCGATCGAGTATGCTATCGAGTCTTGTCGTCTTGGCCCAAGACTAAAGGCCCCGTTTGTGACCCATAAATGACCCTGCAAAGGCTGTTGAGCCTCTTCGAAGCTTTTTGGCTTTTGGTAGCAGAGTGGGATATAAACCTAAGGCTATTCCATGTGTCTTGTTACTGAAGGACAGAAAAGTAGTTGGGTACAAGCTTACTACGCTTCCCTGTGGTTTCTTTGCGGCGAGACCCAAGGTTTTTGGTATAAGTAAATTGCACTTTATGCAGGGAATGCACGATGACGAAGTTGCACATGCTTACAAGAACAGACACAGGTGAGGAAAAGGCTTCATCCAAAAGACCCACTCTGCACGCGAAACCTTTCACCTATTTCGGCAACTGATGAAAATCTTTCTTTTTGTGTGTACACAATCTCTCGCCGCGAACTTTGTAGAATTGCTGTTGAACTTTGAGTCAGCTTGCAATAATAGTATATTTCGTATGCATGATATAGATAAAGCATGTTTATTTCCGTTTGTTTACTGCACGTCTTTTTAGCCTTGCTTCCATTATGAGTGAGGAACGTTTTGCTATTAAGTTAATAAAAAAGCAGAAGTGAGCACATTTTAAGACACGCCTGGAAAAGGATGTGAATTTTTCAGCATGTCATGGGAATTTCTTATTACGACTTTCACTGTACTCAGGCTGAATTAAGCGATTCTGGCATTAGTTCATAATTTGGCAGAATCCTAAAAAGTTACGTGCTGAAAAAAGGACCAAACACCATGGAAACTTGTCAGACATTTGCAGGACTACAGTCGCATGGTAAACGCAAGTTTCTTTCGACACATAGCATATACACTAATTGGGTGAAATAACGGGGGGGGGGCATCAAATCGTGAAAGTCTAGTGCACATATACATGTACTTAGTACACATCAGTGTCTGCCCATATTAATTCCAGAAGACACGGGCGCGATCAAAACTATGTCCAGAATGTTACGAGCTGGACCAAAAAAGGCGCAAGATTTTCGGTAACGGGGGCTCCTTCGGTCGGAACTGACCTTCGCTGGTTCACGAACGACAAGGAAATGCATGCCTTACGGTCGCATTGCTACCAACAAAATGAACTCTCCCGACCAACATGCCTCGTTTTAACCGATTAGCGGGAGCTTCTGCTCTCGGTGGACAACGGTGACATTTAACCTTGCAACACTTACAATAAAAGAATGTCACAGCGCCATCTAGTGGGCTAAAAAGGCTATAACGAGGGCCCTCATCACTGTGGCTAGAAACAAAAGTAACGTTTTCCAATTTCATGAACGTAATTTCTTTCCTCCCCTTTCATGCTCCTCCTATGTTCCTTTAATGTATTTCACAATAATAACACACTGTACGGCACTGTTACTTGTAGAATTCACAGGAAATGTTCCTTAAAATTAATGTGGTCTCGAGGCGAGGAGATCCACAGTTTTCAGTATAGGTAAATTGCACTTTAATGCACGACGAAGTTGCACATGCTTACAAGAACGAACACAGGTGAGGAAAAGGCTTCACCCAAAAGACACACTCTGCACGCGAAACCTTTCACCTCTTTCGGCAACTCATGTAATACGAAATATATGCATACACAGTCTGTTGTTATAAAGAGAAACTTTAAGCTAGCTCAATATCATCTGACGTGTGTGGATGGTATAGATAAGCGGCCGTGTGGTTGTGCGAGATCGTAATACCGGTACAGACTCGCACTGCTGAAGTCAAACATGGCTGGTCAAAATTCTGCCCCTAATTTCCTCTCCTTCGCCCAGAGCGTGCTCAATCTCCAATCTGCAGCCATCTTCCTGTTGATCTTCCTCGTGGTCTTGAGGCTATTCCGACGTCCGAAGAACCTTCCCCCGGGGCCCAGGCAATGGCCTGTCCTCGGCAACTTCCCGGCACTGGTTAGATCAGGGAAACATCTCCACGAGGTGCTGGCGGAGTGGGCCCGGAAATACGGCGGCGTCATGTCGGTTCACCTGACCCCGGCACGGGGTCCATCCGTTGTTGTCAGCGACATTGGCATTGCCAAGGAGTTGCTGTCGAGACAATGGGAGCGCCACATTGACAGGGCCACGATTCCATTAATGGAAGCAGCCATAGACATACGAGGTAGGGATTGAATGAAGGCTTGGCCTAGTCTTGCTTCCAAGCAGTAGTGAGGTTTTGGGCCCCATTTTAATCTGGAGAGTATGAAGGGAGTTAAAAGGGGAAGGTTTGTTTTCCTGAGCCTCAATTTCACGAGAAGATCAAGAAAAAGTTGCCCAACTTCTAAATATGGGCAAAAGAGCACAAATGTATCGACCTTGGGAGTCCACGTATCATGTAGGCAGCCCACTGATACAGTTTCTGTCTATCGGGTTTAGTGTTCGTTAACAACACACCGACTTGACATGAGGTCTATCGAAGAGGAAACTGTGCTCAGCAGGTACTGTGCCACTGAACAATGAGGCAAAAACTTGTAAACTGTTATCACAAGTCGACGGCCTAATTCACTGACTAATTCAAAGGGGTTTGAAATTGACCAATTACAGGTACCTGATATTTGTTTCAAAACAGGGAGCTTTCTTTTTGGAGCAGGCGAGCCTGCCAAGGAGCTTAGGCGTTTCGGCCTCAGCGCCTTTCGAAAGTTGGGGGTCGGCAAGAAAAGTCTGGAGTACAGAATCAACGAAGAGGCTCGATACCTAGTCGAACGTATCGAGGCTGAAAAGAATCGACCCTTTGATCTGAACCTCCCCATCCACAACGCCGTGTCCAACATCATCTGCTCCATAAGTTTTGGGTCCCGCTTTGATTACGACGACCCAAAACTGAAGAAGTTACTGGAAAGTCTGGAAGTTTTTTCCAAGATGGGAATTGAGATATTGGGAAACACGTTTCCCTTTCTCTACCACACGCCTCTTTTTGCGAGGAAGAGAGAATGTTTCAACTTTCTCAGAGATACTGTTATCCAAATAATTCAGGTAGGCCTAAGAGCTTTTTACTGGATGTACAACTCAAAGACAGTATTTTTTTTAGGGGGGGAGGCAACAATTATGGAGGACGAAAAGCGGCCATCTGCTTTTCTGTCCTCAATGGGGTCATGACCCTGTAGGTTACGACCATTTCCGTTCTGGGGGAGTGAAGACATAGAAACCAATACTTAACCATGCTTTCTGGGGAACAATCCCATACGGCAGAATAAGTGTCCCTGTAGCTTAAAGATAATTCAGGTTTACAGCTATCATCCAACTAGATACGCAGGCTTGCTTGGGAAACATTGGAATCTTTCAATACAAAAGATAGGTGGACCGTAGCTATTGGCATAAGTCTTCAATTCCTTCGAAAGGAAACAGTCACAACCTGAGGTTCACGGCCCCGTTCACGGTACTTGTAAGGCAGAAAAGCAGATGGCTACTTTTAGTCCTCCATAAACAATGATAGAGCCTAATTTTAGAGCTTTTTACTGCTCTTGAGGGAAAGGGAATCTAAATTGTATAGTCCCTTAAATCTGCCATTAGATTTCCTTGCGTCTGGTGTTAAGATTTTCCTTACATCCAATTAGAAACTGAAGTGTAAAAAACAAATTTCATGACAAAATATCTCATCAAATTGATCCAGGATCACCAAAGCTCCTATGACGAGAATGACCTCCGGGACATCATTGACATGCGCATCGCCGACATCAAAGAAAAGGAACAGCAAGGATCTGGGGTGGGCACGGGTCCCGCCCTGACCGAAGAGATCTGGCTTGGTATCCTGGACTTGTTTGGCGCTGGCACAGATACGACTTCAAGTACCTTGCTCTGGCTGATATCCTTCGTGCTCAAGTACCCTGAAGTGCAAGAAAAGGTAGAAAAAATCAAAAACAAAATGTAATGTTGGAGTTGGCATTAAAATTGTGATAAAATTGTTTTTAAACTCACGTTATGTGAAATCACCGTTTATGGTCCTGGCTTTTACACAATAGTGGCACAATGTTGGACTGCAGAGTTCGAACAATCCAAGCTTTAAAACGTGTTGAACATTACATCATAACATTTTGACAGAATAACGTTAATCTAATCCTCCAAATTGGCAAATGCTTTTGAGAATCAGTTTGCGGCGGATTATCAAGTTTTCAGTGATGAGTTTAGATCAAAATGTAATGACTTCATTCCACACTGTATTAATTTCACACCGTCAATTTATTTTCAAAGAACATCCACTCAGAGAGATTAGAACTGGGGTTACAAGTTATAATGTGGGAAAGAAAAGAGGCCAATGCTATCAGGCTAACAGCATCAACTAATCATATACTTACCTCGTTTTCTGATTAATAACTGTGGCATGCAGATCCAGCAAGAGATATATGAAGTGGTGGGAAGTGACCGTCAGCCGTCTTGCGAAGACCGTCCCAGCATGCCCTACACCAACGCGGTCATCAATGAAGTACAACGCATGCGTCCCGCGGGGGTCTTTACTTTACCTTATGTGACGACAGAGGAGTTTCAATTGAGAGGATACACTATTCCCAAGGGAATAGGTAAGATTATTACCTCGATCCCATCGTTCCATGTATAACAGCAATGGTTATGACTAAGTTTTTTGAGTTATAATCAGATACACGTATAGTGGTCTCCAAGCTACGAAATTCCATCCAGAGGCAACATTGATATAATACCATTAACAGTTACCAATGACCGATTTTTATGACTGAATTGTAACAGGTGTGATCATAAATCTGTGGGCGATGATGAACGACCCCAAGGTTTGGGATCGACCTGAAGAGTTCAACCCCCGACGTTTCTTGAGCAAAGACGGCAAGAAAATGATCCAGCACGAAGCCTTTGTACCATTTTCAACAGGTGTGTTCAGAGCAGAAACTTATTCTTTAAATTCTTTGAGTTCTCTCGAAAAGTTTTTTTCTGTTCTGTAAATACGTAATATGCATCAACATTGCTATCATTATACAATGCGCCACCCTGAGGTCATTTTGGAGGATTATTTCGCAAGAGCTTTGTGGGTAACTTTACTGGACTAAATCAAGTGGACGCGTTCAGGTTATACATGGAGCTTAAAAATGCAAGTCTGTTTGTATTACTGGAAAACTACGAAAGCCGGTTAGTGCCACCGCTACAAAAGCAGCTATTTTTATTTTCATGAGCACTATTTTTTCCCGAGCAGCTACTTTTTCGTGAAAAACGGATATTGAATTACGTTGGTTCATCCATTCTATGCAAGATGTGAAAATGTAGATGTCAGAGGTGAACACTTGCTGGCGCTCTGTAGCATTAGACGCTCCAGTCGATCATACACCTTTCCAGATTTTCATTTACTCCCTTCGCTTACCCAGGTCGTCGGAGTTGTCTGGGTGAAGGGCTGGCCAAGACGGAAGTGTTCCTCTTCGCCACTAACCTCTTTCAGAGGTTCACATTTAAGCTACCGCCGGGGGCGCCTCCACCAGCATTGAAGGGGATTTGTCGTTTCACCTTTGATCCCGATATGTTAACAGTATGTGCAGTTAAACGCTAGATCTGATAAAGGGCTTTATACCCTTAGAGGTTGAAATTCTCTAAAATGACAGAAGTGGACCATAAGATCTGTCTGGAGTATTGCCATATTACAACTAACAAAGCGCCAATCCCATTGTAAAGAATTCCTGTCATGTAATGTTTCACCATTGTTTATGCTTGACCCCTCAAAAGAGATAAATATAAAAAATTAAAAGAAATCAAACATTCCCGGCCTGACCTCCCCCCTAGGAAAAATTCCTGCATCCGTCCGTCGATGTCCAGGAGATGGATGAAAAAATCACACAGAAGGCTCTTAACATTTAACGTATTTTAACGAAATAAATAAACGTCATCGAAATTAGTACTACTGGCTCAAAGTTAATATTCCTCATGTAATAAGCATCTCTGGTGGTTTTATCTGTACATAGTATAAAGCTGAAGCATTTCTGTTTATCCAGTTCACGAACTTGTCGACTCTCGTGTCGACTCTTCTTTGCTACGTCATAAGCGCCTTTTTTACGCCAACCTTGATTAGCAAAAATATGGCTGATAGTAATTTAATATAAAGTGGAAAAAATTTGATGAGATCATTAATATGGTTTTAGTGTGAGCTGTGAGATCTTCACTTGCACTTTTTGAGGAAACGAGAACCTGTCTTGCCCGTTTCCCGCCCTGGGGATGTTGTTCACTTACTACGAACGCCTTGTAATTCGAAGATTTACCTAAGATAAGATCTTCGATTTAAGCGCTGTTTTCCTCGTTTTTTTCACAAAGCAGTTGACTCAAACATAAAACAAGTCAATGGAATGTAAGTTGGTTGCAGTAATCATTTCTACGCCGTAATCAACCAATCTTGTGAAATAACGACAAAAACAAATAGTGTCCACTACGTTTAAAAATAAAACATGAAATGAAAGGACTTCGATGCCCACCATGAGCAGAAGTTCCCCCTTATCGCTTGAAATGAGCCATGCTGGCGTTAAGCGTTCATTTTGTTGATATAGTGACGTACACGCAACGCATGTATCTCATAGGCCCCTGGGAACCAGCGAAGTGAAGTTGCTATCAAAGGAGCGTCCGTTGCTGGAAAAATCGAGCCCTCTCTTGGTCCAGCTCGGAGCCCATTGCTAACAGAATCGCTTTTCTTCTGCCTTATCACCAAGTATATAAATGAACTATCCAGTAAATAAATTCTTAGTTTCAGTTTCCAGATTTGCTTTCAATATTTGCTAATTCAGTCGAATTTATTAACGTATCTAGGGCATAATTCACTCATGAAATGGGATGGGTTAAGCTAGTTTGCCGGCGGATGTAACAAATTGGTATTCGAAACTTTCTTTGAGCATAAAGGAGGTTTTAAGATACTTCATTCAAAATAATGCAAAAGTTTTACCTAATTAATTAATCTAAGGGAGGGGGCTCCCACACAATGAATGGTATCGTCACTCAGTTTGGAAACAGTAAGGCCTACAGCCGCCTGGGCGTGGTCGAGGATTTTTCTCAAGTGACTGAGAATTATTTAAACTGTCGTTTCGAGACAAAATCACCGTATTGCACCGTTGCCGTGACTCTAGACCCTAATACGTCACATTAGCACAAGCAGCAAGTTGTAACCTTTGATGCACCATTGTTCTATCACTTGGGCCGATGTTAACTGAGCTTTGTGCTAGAGACACCTTCTTGAGCATCTATATAATTCATGCTCTGTGTATGGTCACACTCATATAATTTATGCACGTGCGTGATTCCTCGTTTGATGGCCTGTCGTCGGGAACATCATAGCTCTGATTCGGTCCGGGAAACATGCCCACGAAGTGCTGGCGGAGTGGGCCAGGCGGTACGGCGGTGTTATGTCGGTCGGCCTGCTTCCGGTACAGGCTCCTGCCATCGTAGAGAGCGACATTGACAGCGGAAAGGAGATATTGTTGAAACAGGGAGAGCGCCACGTTGACAGAACCTGGATTCCTATCACGCCAAAACTTTCAGACTTACGAGGTAGGGTCTACAGAGATTACACGAGGACAAGACTTCGCCTAGTGATGCCAAGCAATCTAGTGAGGCTGGGGCCCCATTTAACCCAGGTTGAAGTAAGGAAGTTAACAGGGGAAGGTTTGTTTTTCTGAGGATAAATTATTTGAGAAGATGGACACCTGCAGTATTGTCATGATATCAAACCACGAAGTTGTGAAAATTCTAAGCAGAGACAAAAGCGCGCTCATACAGGTATTGAACCCAAGATTGCACCTGCAAGTATATCCCCACTGATACTAATAGAAGTACGACACTTTGGAGGGTACGTTCAATGAATCTATCTTATTCAGTGTAATCTGTTGAAAAGGGAGGCACCAGACTAGCTTGGGTTCCATGCTTTACTTTCGTTTTTATGTTGCTGAAACATTAATTTAGATAAAATAAATCACAAATATCGACTTATTCGTCATTGATAACGAAATTAGTTTAAAATATTTATGTTTTATTTTGCTCTAAATTCCAAAATAAAAGGTCAAACTCGCTTTGACTTCATTGTGGCGACTTTTTAGAAAGGTCAATTCAGTCGATCAGCTGTAAAATTGTAGGGAACTACGTACCGACTTGTAATGGAGTCTATTGGGACGGTGAAAATTTGCTCAGCAGCTTTTGGACCGCTCATAAATAATTCAAGAAGGTTTCTTATTTATCATTTGAAGCTACGTGATTTTTGTTCAAACCAGGGAGCTTTGTATGGGCCAAAGGTGAGAACGCTTAATTTAAGTAATTAATTTATATCAAAGTGCAATGACATGACTTCATACTTTATTTTTGCCATAACCATTTTGGCACTGTCGTTGTGAATGTTTTACTCAATGGGTTACTCGTTCCGTATGGGTACATAACAGGAGGGAACCTTTTTGGGCCTTTACAGCATAAACTCATCATGCCTTACCTCGTTGCCTAATGTGGCACGCAGATCCAGTTGGAGATCAGTGAAGTGGTGGCAAGTGACCGTCAGCCTTCTTGCGAAGACCGTCCCAGCATGCCCTACACCAACGCGGTCATCAGTGAAGTCCAGCGCATACGTCCCGTGGCGGCCACTGCTCTGCCGTATGAGACAACACAAGAGTTTCAGCTGAACAGCTACACTATTCCCAAGGGAAGAAGTAAGATTGTTTCCTCGTACCCAACGTTCCATGTAAGAGCAATGGTCATGACTAAATTTGTTTGGCTTTCATTGGACAGTATTTAAGCTTGCGGTCCTTCATTGGGGCTCTAGTCTCTCATTTACCCTTATTTTCCTTTCTTACCAGTGGCCTTCTTGTATCTCGTCCCTGGCTTGTGCGTGTGTGTTATATTTTGTATTTGTTTTAAGTTTTACATGTGTAGTTGTACTTTGGTTTTTTTAATGTAATTTAATGTATCTTTTAGTATTTATATGAAGTGAAGCGTGTCGGTTCGGGGTGATTGAGCCTGAGCCCACGTTGGGTGAGGTGCGATCCTCTGGTACGCAAGACCCGGTCTCAGAAACAGACACAAGCTTTAATTGTTTTGAGGATACGATCTCTTTAATTCGTCAAGAAAAGCCCCAGCAAAGAAAAATCCCAGCAGGAAAAATCCCAAACAGAAATGTTTTTAAAAACACAATTTATCACAATCGATATAATTGTCACAAAATAAAATGTAAGTATTAAAATATAACTTCAATGGGTGACAATGTACATGTACATGTACAGTACATGTAGGTTCATGGAACTCACCCAGCACCTTGTCTTCACAAGACTAGTGGAAGGTAACATGTATATGTTCTCTCTGTAATGCACCATTACAATTACCCAAGATGACAACATGTAATTTAGTGAAAATATCAAATGAATACAAAAAACTACCAGCCCATGAGTTCATTTAAATGCCAGTATATTTGCAGAGGTGTGCACAATCATGGTAACAGTGAAAGGTTTTACGCTCCTTCACGATAGGCAGTAAATTCTGATACATACGCGATGCGTTCCAAGATCGACCGCGAGCAACCCGGTCAGAGGTCACGGAAAGTTACGAATTACCCGCAGCGTACAAGTACACTGTGTGGTGTCACTGCATGCGTGTGCGATATACAAATGTACACACAACACAAGAAACACGTGGTTAACTGATAATGATAGGAGTCATGAGTAACTTAAGGCAAAGAAAAGCTCCCCGGTTTCATATGAAAGTAATTATGAAATGATTATAAAAGGAATACTAACTTACTTAACACTCCTTGAAAACAAGGATGAGCCAACGCACGGCAGAATAACTTCCCTCTGACAAGGCTAAAATCAAACAAAAATGTGCAGAACTGTGGCTGACTGGCGCTCGCGCGTCCATGCCTTCCAAACTTAGGAGCGAGAGAGACGGCGCGTCTAAAGATGCTAATAAATATTCATGATCCTACATTATTAAAAAATCCCTGCGATTGGCGGGCAACGCTGTTGGTAATTTAAATAAATAAAGAAAGAAAATGGAAATCCAACCTAGATTGTATTTTCTCTCCCTGTACGTCCTCTCCCCTTCAACAGTGTTGAAGTGAAGACCATCAAAAGACCAGACCCAAGACCATGCACGAGACCAGTCACAGCCGAGAGATCAATGACAAAAGAATGCTTTTGTTGCAGTGCATTTGAATAGCTTGTAGCTTGAATGCAGACTGGAGGTGACTGGAGGTCTTGTGTTGGTCTTGTGCCAACGCGTTGCAAACTCTTGGAGGCGCACTATTGTAATTCGTCCGTATTCCACTTGATATTTTTACATTCTTTTCATGCCGTTTTACCTATTTATAATATTCTTTGTTTCAAGTTATCTTTTTATAACTATTCAGTTTTGAAATTCTCAGGGAAACCGACCAGATAGATGTTGCAGTTTCAAACCCACATTTCTAGGTATAGGTAATGACGTTGTATGTCCAACAGGGAATCCACAACAAAGGGGAACATGCTTATAATTATTGTCAGGTGTGACGAAAAAGTTTCACCCAAGAGACGCACTCAGCACAGCAGAACCTTTCACCCACTCGGGTAGTATTTTTTTGTGCATACAGTCTCTTGCCATAAACTTTGCGATAAGAAGATAAACTGCCGGCTTTTCGTCTGAAGTATGCGAATGGTGTAAACATAGAGCTGGGAACATGGTATAAATAAGCGGGCCAATTGCACAGTCCCAGCACTCCCCATACAGACTCGCACTGCTGAAGTTAAATATGGCTTATCAAAATTCTGCCCTGAGTTTTCTCTCCTTCGCCCGTACCGCGCTCAATCTCCAATCTGCAGCCATCTTCCTGTTGATTTTCGTCGTGGTCTTCAAGCTATTCCGACGTCCAAAGAACCTTCCCCCGGGGCCCTGGCGGTGGCCTTTCCTCGGGAACTTCGTGGCACTGACTCGGTCAGGGAAACACATCCACGAGGTGTTGGCGGAGTGGGCCCAGCAGTATGGAAGCGTCACGTCGGTCGGTCTGCGTCCGGCAGGGGATCCTGCCATTGTCGTGAGCGACAGTTGCATCGCCAAGGAGTTGCTGTCAAAACAGGGGGAGCACCACGTTGAGAGGTCCTGGACTCCGCTTACGTCAAAAATTGAAGACATACAAGGTAGGGACTTAACGAGGACAAGGCTTGGCCTAGACTTAATACCAAGTACTAGTGAGACGGGGGTCGAATTTTATTTGGCTGAGGGAAGGAGTGTAAAAAGGCGAAGGCTTGTTTTCCTGAGCCCCCATTTCTGAAGAAGATGGGCACCAGTGAACACGTAAAGTGTCGTCACATCTTGATGCCCTAATATTTCATTTTCTGAAGGAGGTTTCAAATTCACCAATTATCAATTTTTTTCTTTCAAAACAGGAAGCTTTGCGTGGAACAAGGGCGAGATTGCAAAAGAAGTCAGGCGTTTTGATCACGCAAAAAGGCTTTGAATTTACACATTTTAATTGTAGCTGACTCATTTTGTTTTCGAAACAGGGAGCTTTTTATGGAGCAAGGGCGAGACTGCCAAAGAATCGAGGCGTTTCGGCCTCGGCGCCTTTCGAAAAATGGGAGTCGGCAAGAAAAGTCTGGAGCACAGAATCAACGAAGAGGCTCGATACCTTGTCGAACGTATCGAGGCCGAAAAGAATCGGCCCTTTGATCCGAACCTCCTTATCCACAAAGCCGTGTCCAACATCATCTGCTCCATAAGTTTTGGGTCCCGCTTCGATTACGATGACCCCAAATTCAAGAAGTTACTGGACAGTATGCGAGTTGTTTTTGAGAACGATGGACTGTCTTCATGGGGAAGGACGTTTCCCTTTCTCTACCACACTCCTTTTTTGGCAAAATTGAGAGAATGTGTCAGATTTGTCAAAGAATATATCCAAACTGTAGTTCAGGTAAGTACTTATCATCTGATATGCACCTCAACAACAGGTTATTTTTATAAGGGGGGCAACATACAGTAAGAGTTCCCCTTAACCTGTTTAGAATTTCTGATGAATTGCTGAGACTAAATTGCAGGACTTTTAAAATGCTTCTAGAGGAAAAAGGAAAATCATACAATACTACGTGTATATATTTCCCTCGAATCTGATACTGGATCTCTCTACTTCTGGTGATAAGGTTTCCCTTACATCCAACTGGAAACTGAGGCGTTTAAAAACGAAATGATTTATCTCATCAAATCGATTCAGGATCATCAAGACTCCTATGACGAGAATGATTTCCGGGATATCATTGACATACTTATCGATGACATCAAAGGAAAAGAGCAGATCGGATCTAGGGTGGCCACGGGGCCTGCTCCGACCATCACCCACCAACACATCTGGCGGGGTATCATGGACTTGTTTGGCGCTGGTACGGACACAACTTCAAATACCTTGCTGTGGCTGATATCCATCGTCCTCAAGTACCCCGAAGTACAAGAGAAGGTAAAGTACACGTACTGTGTAACATTCGTACAGATATTTAACATGTAACCAATATATTTTGCCCCTTTTTGTGATATAAATTTTATCATTACTTGTGTCTTGCAGAGTCGTAATGTAGGGCAGTCGGTATATACATGTTCACAGTTCAAAGTTTACATACAAAGTCGCCGATTCATTATGTACGTTGTTTGGGTGCGTTGGGTACACGATACGTTCATGCGTTTCGCTTTCACGGACACAACATCAACTCCATTTAAAAAAACACGTGTGCGTTGTGTTTGCCGCGGGAGCGATTCTGAGGGATACTCAACGCTTGCCGCAAGTGTTGACGTGCATGTGGAAAGGCACCGTATCGTAGTGCTCTCAGAGCAGTATTGTTTGGACCAAAACAATAGGCTCTCCTACAATGTCGAAAAAAACCTCAAGTTCTTTACAAATTCCTTTAGGCTAGAGAATTAGTTTGCAAAAGATTATCATTTCTGAAAATTTGAACGATCAGTTTGTATGAATTATATCAAAATGAAGGAAGGATTTATCCCAGTAATGTCGCTCTGTGTGAGTTTTGCATACTGTTCCAATATGCGGCAAACACACCTGTACGGCGGGATTCAAACTTGGGTCTCTTGTTCTATAGGAAAGTACGGTAACTGATATAAAAGCATAAAGTTATAATGGCTTGGCCTCATTACCCAATCAATAACTGTGACATGCAGATCCAGCAAGAGATTAATGAAGTGGTGGGAAGTGACCGTCAGCCATCTTGCGAGGACCGCCCCAGCATGCCCTACACCAACGCGGTCATCAGTGAAGTCCAGCGCGTACGTCCCGTGGCACCCTTTACTTTGCCGTACGCGACAACACAAGAGTTTCAGCTGAAAGGACACACTATTCCCAAGGGAATAAGTAAGATTGTTAACTTAATATGTCCGTTGTTATATGTACCTATTGTTATATTATAGTCACGATTAAACTCTGGGAGATTAACAATAAGTACATACAAGCCACCAAATCCCATTCTATAGTTAACACTGATCAAATAAACTAAAATTGATGACTGATTATTGAATTCTAATAGAAGTGATTATAAATCTGTGGGCGATGATGAACGACCCCAAGGTTTGGGATCGACCAGAGGAGTTCAATCCTGGACGTTTCCTGAGCAAAGACGGCAAGAAAATGATTCAGCACGAAGCCTTCATACCATTCTCAACAGGTAAGCTAGAACTTTTGTCCCCTCCAAATATGCATTAGTTTCATTTGACACTGCCATTGTAGACGGTAAGTCTACAACCCCCCCACCCCGGAAACTGTCCAGGTCCCTCATAAAATTATACCTCGATATCAGGTGATAGAATTATCTAGGTATCATTTAAGTGTCCCCCAGCGTGGTGAATCTGCCCCCTTTCAAATTATAAACCACTCAGGTAATTTTGCCCCCTCATTCTGTCAAGCAGAAAACATTTTCGTGTTAGTTTGATGAATTCAGTCCGTATATAACACATTTAGTTGTTTTTTAAACCAAATGTACAAATTTACCATTGGACAGGAGGTTGACAGATTCACCCAGGTGAATGTGTCCCCCAGACACTTATACCGGGGAGCAATTATCGGGTAAAAGTGTAAATAATGGGAATTGAATTAGGAACTGCACAAAGAATTTCATTCTACAGTCTAAATATAGAAAAGTAGCCTTTTAAAGTTAAACAGTTGGTGGTGCTCTCCACTGTGACTTGCCAGAACTGCAGAGCTGCGCGAATAGAGGGGGTAGCGCCAACTTCAGTCTTCGGAACCAAACCGGCTTTTCTTTATGTTTGCAGTACAGCGTGCAGCTATGTTGTGCTTGTGGTCCACAATGCTTGACGCGTAATCCACCACTTTGGTTCCAACAATGGAGCCACTCATGTCGTAATTATCTTTTTAAACATAGCTCCACAAGTCCTTGTTCGCTCGCCACTGACCACCCTAATAAGTTTTAAGGCGATCGGAAACTTCAGGGCAAATGTATTTTTGTTAAGCACTCACTCATGCAACAACGCTGTGCATCGGAAATACATACATGTACATTGGACAGCGAATAACCCACAATTTACTGCGCCTCAGCTGTGAGGGCGCATTTCCTCTACAAAAATTGCAAAGTGCATTTCCCTCCCCAGCGCCCGAGCAAAGCTACTGTGTTGATTTCCCGAATAGACATGTTTCTTTTCGGATTCCCTTCGCTTTAACCAGGTCGTCGGAGTTGTCTGGGTGAAGGGCTGGCCAAGACGGAACTGTTCCTCTTCGCTACTAACCTCTTCCAGCGGTTCACATTTAAGCCACCGCCGGGGGCGTCTAAACCAGAACTGAAAGGAATCCTAAACCTCACCTTTGTTCCGGACTCGTTTAGAGTACGAGCAGTTAAGCGCTAGATTTTATAAAGGGCATTAACAGAGGTTGATCAGCGTCTTTTTGAATGGCAGAATTGGACAACCGTACTACCTCGTTAAAGTATATTTCAGTTCAGACGCACGTCTTGTTAGTTGAATTGGGTAATCCTCATAGGCATGAGAAGACAGGAAAAGGGATGACGAGCAATCGTTGTAGATGACCTCATCAATGTAATGTAACCAGTTTAAATGTATTCGGTTTAAGCTTTCCGGGTAACAAGATAAAGTTTCTGAAGAATGATGCATGATTGCTTGGCTATCGGTGTTAATTTTCTCTTGAACTTGAATCTACTGGATGTCGTTTAACTGTTGATATAGTTGTAGCTATAATCGTAGTTCTATTTGCAAAAGATTGAAAAACTCCCTTTAAAAAAGAGTGGTTCCCTCCTAAAACCATCCCAAAAGAGTTAACAAAAACACTTCTACAGACAGAAATTCTACTCTACAAATGAGCCATGGACACCTCGAAAGAGAGTTGTCTTTTGTATGGTTCCTCTTTTAGAGTGAACTTCACTCTTTTGGAGTGGTTTTCTCAGTCTCTTTTAGAGTGAATTCATGAGGGACTCACTCTTTTTGCAGCCCGAATTTTACTTTATCTGGACGCTTGTTCATGATTTTGTAACGTTGCACCCTATATACATCAAAACCATGCAGTCATTTATAGGCGTGCAGTTGTGGGGGTCAGGACTTTTTGTAACACCATAGCCATACCATTTTGGAGCCACGTATTCAGTGCAGCACCGCGCTGTTAGATTATTGCACGTCCAGGGAAATCCCCCAACATCAGAAATCGTCTTAGGCTGAATCTAAATCTGTCGTCTAATGCTAGGTCTAGGTCTTTGCTCCATTGGAAATGTGTGGAGACACGTAGACAGTAGACCTAGCCGTAGCTATGGAAGGCCGGGCCCGTTTCGGACACGGCCTTATTAACTTGCATGTGACCTGGCCGGATCACGGTGATCTTCGTACACTGACCTACAAATAGCACCCGTGTAACAAACATCGTAACTTGGTGTTTGCGGCTCAAGTTTGTGGGCATGTTTCATAGTTAAGTTTTTTACAATAAATGGGGATCATAAAAGTTACATTTTAGATATCAAATTAGGGCACTGAGCAAGGAACGCCTCTTTAATAGCGCAGGAATATTCAGGCAGCGGTGCGCACGTCTAATGTTGGAACACTATGCTGGTGCCTAAGTGGCAAAACATCCTTTCTCTTAATACTGGGAACTTGTCCACTGGTTATTAGAAGACAAAAGTCCTTTTACTGACGTCTTTGGATGTAAGTATTTCTATCATTTATAGGCCTGCATGTTCCTAAGTGACTTAAAATCTTACTAGTCAAATCATGACAAGCCTAGTTTTGAGGCTTTCAATGTGTACGGTCAGTGCCGTAAGTTGACCGAATCACTGTAACACGTATTTTATTTTACAGCGTCCATGGTGTACGTGGTCGATACTGCAGGGAATCCTAAACCTCACCTTTGTTCCGGACTCGTTTAGAGTACGAGCAGTTAAGCGCCAGATTTTATAAAGGGCATTAACAGAGGTTGATCAGCGTCTTTTTGAATGGCAGAATTGGACAACCGTACTACTTTGTTAAAGTATTTGAAATCAGATACACATCTTGGTAGTTGAATTGGGTAATCCTCAAAGGCATGAGAAGACAGGAAAAGGGATGACGAGCAATCGTTGTAGATGACCTCATTTTTAAGTGTCAATGTGATGTAACCAGTTTAAATGTATTCGGTTTAAGCTTTCCGGGTAACAAGATTAAGTTTCTGAAGAATGATGCATGATTGCTTGGCTATCGGTGTTAATTTTCTCTTGAACTTGAATCTACTGGATGTCGTTTAACTATTGTTATAGTTGTAGCTATAATCGTAGTTCTATTTGCAAAAGAGTGAAAAACTCCCTTTAAAAAAGAGTGGTTCCCTCCAAAACCACCTCAAAAGATTAAAAAAAAAACACTCCTAAAGACGGAGATTCTACTCTACCAATGAGCTATGGACACCTCGAAAGAGAGTTGTCTTTTGTATGGTTCCTCTTTTAGAGTGAACTTCACTCTTTTGGAGTGGTTTTCACAGTCTCTTTTAGAGTGGATTCATGAGGGACTCACTCTTTTTGCAGCCCGAATTTTACTTTATCTGGACGCTTGTTCATAATTTTGTGAAGTTGCCGAGGAAACCTTTTGGTGAAGCAAAGCAGCACCCTACATCATGTAAACCAGTCATTTATAGGCGTGCAATTGTGAGGGTCAGGACTTTTTGTAACACCATAGCCAGGCTTATTTTGGAGCCACGTATTCAGTGCAGCACCGCGCTGTTAGATTATTGCACGTCCAGGGAAATCCCCCAACATCAGAAATCGTCTTAGGCTGAATACAAATCTGTTGTCTAATGCTAGGTCTAGGTCTTTGCTCCATCGGAAATGTGTGGAGACACGTAGACAGTAGACCTAGCCGTAGCTATGGAAGGCCGGGCCCGTTTCGGACACGGCCTTATTAACTTGCATGTGACCTGGCCGGATCACGGTGATCTTCGTACACTGACCTACAAATAGCACCCGTGTAAACAAACATCGTAACTTGGTGTTTGCGGCTTAAGTTTGTGGTCATGTTTCATAGTTAAGTTTTTTACAATAAATGGGGATCATAAAAGTTACATTTAAGATATCAAATTAGGGCACTGAGCAAGGAACGCCTCTTTAATAGCGCAGGAATATTCAGGCAGCGATGCACGTCTAATGTTGGAACACTATGCTGGTGCTTACGTGGCAAAACATCCTTTCTCAGTCTTAATACTGGGAACTTGTCCACTGGTTATTAGAAGACAAAAGTCCTTTTACTGACGTCTTTGGATGTAAGTATTTTTATCATTTATAGGCCTGCATGTTCCTAAGTGACTTAAAATCTTACTAGTCAAATCATGACACAGCCTAGTTTGGAGGCTTTCAACGGTACGGTCAGTGCCCGATCGAATCATTGTAACGTGTATTTTATTGTGACAGCGTCCATGGTGTACGTGGGCGATACCATGGAGGAAGGAACCTTCCTCCATGACCCACCTTTTGACTCAGTTTCCTGGATACTTGGGTAAGCTGAAAGTGCTTTATTACTTCGTTGAATCGATGCGTAGTTTAATGAGATCATAATTAATAATGGACTTGGTTTTTTTTATTTCAGGGTTCATTTCATTCTCTTTGTGTGTACCGCAATTGAACTTCGTCGACTGGCGAATAATAAATCAGCAGAGTGAAGAGTGGTAAATTTCCGTCTCCAGCCTTCTTCCTTTAATTAGGGGGGGGGGCGGACCCCAGCCCTATAGTCACCTACTGGGGTAGGCCATCTCCCGACACAATTACTGTATTATTACAAATTTTCATTGCATTAGATCTTCGGTATGAACTTTAGTCGAGAGGCACTCCAGCGACTTCTCGAAATTGTTTGGGTCTGATAATGCACGAACTTCGAGAACACATCCGTGTTTGCCCAGGATTGCAGAGACACATGGACGATATCTACAATGGCTCTCGACTTTTAATTTAGCGTAAATAAATATCACCAAAACTGGTGCTGCTTGCTTTAAATTTATTGGTTTAACTCTGTAATAAATATTCGTAACGTGATAAAACAAGGCATCCCTAGCTGTTTAAACTGCACATAGGATAACATGGACTTAATAATTCCGTTTAATCCAGGTCACGAATTTGTCGACCCTTTCTTTGGTTACTTTATTTTATATTTTATAACTGGAATTGTATGAAGACTTTACTGCAATTTAGTCTCAACATATTTTCCATGGCAAAGCTACATTGTGTAACAATGAATGTATCTGTTATTCAGTTCTGTTGGACAGACTTTTCTGAATGGCCTTTCTAGGGATCAAACTAGCATATAATTTTAGTGGGCCCTCTCAGTTTGTAATGACATTGAGAGACAGACATTTGCATTGTCACATGTACAGAATAATTATTCAATGTGTGCAATTTCTTTTCTTCTTTAATGTGGTTCCCTAAACTTGCCGCTGCCTCGTGGATGTGCCTCATAATCCACCAACTCAGGACCCAGTGAGCGAGAGAATAAGCCCAGAGCACCAAACACACCGTCCTTGGAACTTTACTCCATCAACTTTCCACCAACCCCCCGTCATAACAGTATTACAGTAGGACGCCCTCACTCTCCAGCTGTGTCCCATCCGGCCCTCGCTCCTCTCCTCCCCCCCCCCCCCACACACACTTAGCTAATACAGACTTGCACAGCTGAAGTTGAACATGGCTGGTCGAACTTCTGCCCCGAGTTTCTTCTCCTTCGCCCTGAGCGCGCTCAATCTCCAATCTGCCGCCATCTTCCTGTTGATCTTCGTCGTGGTCCTGAAGCTATTCCGACGTCCAAAGAACCTTCCCCCGGGGCCCTGGCGATGGCCTTTCCTCGGGAACTTCGTGGCGCTGACTCGATCCGGGAAACATACCCATGAGGTGTTGGCGGAGTGGGCCCGGCGGTATGGAAGCGTCATGTCGGTCGGCCTGCGTCCGGCAGGGGCTCCTGCCATTGTAGTGAGCGACATTGGCATCGCCAAGGAGTTGCTGTCAAGACAGGGGGAGCACCACGTTGAGAGGTCCTGGACTCCGATTACGCCAAAAATTGCAGACGTACGAGGTAGGGACTTTACGAGAACAAGGCTTGGCCTGGAAATTATACCAAGTAATAGCGAGACGGGGGTCGAATTTTACTAGGTTGAGGGAAGGGGGCTTAAACGGCGAAGGCTTATTTCTCTGAGCCTCAATTTCTGAAGAAGATGGGCACCAGTGAACACGTAAAATGTAATTACATCTCGATACCCTAATATTTCATTCTCGTAAGGAGATTTCAAAGTCACCAGTTATCTTTTTTTTTTAAAAAACAGGGAGCTTTGTGTGGGACAAAGGCGAGAGAGCCAACGAACAGCGACGTTTCGGCCTCGCCGCCTTTCGAAAGATGGGAGTCGGCAAGAAAAGTCTGGAGCTCAGAATCAACGAAGAGGCTCGATACCTAGTCGAAAGTATCGAGGCTGAAAAGAATCGACCCTTTGATCCGAACCTCCTTATCCACAAGGCCGTGTCCAACATCATCTGCTCCATAAGTTTTGGGTCCCGCTTCGATTACGATGACCCAAAGTTCAATAAGATACTGGACAGTCTGCGAGTGGCTTTTGAGAACGAAGGATTTTCTTCGTGGGGCAACACGTTTCCTTTTCTCTACCACACTCCTTTTCTGGCAAAATTGAGAGAATGTGTCAGATTTGTCAAAGAATATATCGAAACAGTAATTCAGGTAAGTACTTAACCTTTGATATACACCTCAAAGACAGCTTATTTTTTATTTGGGGGAGGGAACAGTGAGAGTTCCCCCAAACCTGTTTAGAATTTCTGATGAATTGCTGAGACTAAATTGCAGGACTTTTAAATTGCTTCTAGAGGAAAAAGGAAAATTACACTACATGTATATATTTCCCTCGAATCTGACACTGGATCTCTTTGCATCTGGTTATAAGGTTCCCTTACATCCAACCGGAAAGTTAGGAGTATAAAAATGAAATGATTTATCTCATCAAATCGATCCAGGATCACCAAGACTCCTATGACGAGAATGATTTCCGGGATATCATTGACATATACATCGCTGACGTCAAAGGGAAAGAGCGCACTGGACCTGCCCCGCCCCTCATCCTCCAACACACTTGGCGGGGTATCCTGGACTTGTTTGGCGCTGGTACGAACCCAACTTCAAATACCTTGCTGTGGCTGATATCCTTCGTCCTCAAGTACCCTGAAGTACAAGAGAAGGTAAAGTACACGTACTGTTTCGAACTGAGTCGTAATGTAGGGCAGTCGGTATATACATGTTCACAGTTCAAAGTTTACATACAAAGTCGTCGATTCATTATGTACGTTGTTTGGGTGCGTTGCGTACGCGATGTGTTTTGCTTTCATTGACGCAAAATCGACTCCAAAACGTGTGCGTTGTGTTTGGCCCGGAAGCGATTCTGAGGGATACTCAACGCTTGGCACAAGTGTTGACGCGCATTATGGAAAGGTGCCTTAACGCATTTCTCTTTAAGCAGTATTGTTTGGACTAAAACTGGAGGCTCTCCTATAATGTTTAAATAATTAAACCTCCAGTTCTTTACAAATTGCGTCAGAGAATTAGTTTGCAAAATAAGTATCATTTTTTTATAATTTGAACGATCGGTTTGTATATCAAAATGAAGGAAAGGTTTATCCCAGTAATATCGCTGTGTGTTAGTTTTGCATTTATATTGTATACAATCTTTGGCAAAAAACACTTGTACGGCAGGGTTCAAACTTGGGTCTCTCGTTCTATGAAAAGGTAGTTTGGTAACTGTTTATAAAAGCATAAACTTGGAATCACTTTGCCTCATTACCCAAGCAATAACTGTGACATGCAGATCCAGCAAGAGATCAGTGAAGTGGTAGGAAGTGACCGTCAGCCATCTTGCGAGGACCGTCCCCGCATGCCCTACACCAACGCGGTCATCAATGAAGTCCAGCGCTTACGTCCGGTGGGGATCACGACTATGCCATACGAGACGACAGACGAGTTTCAGCTGAAAGGATACACAATTCCCAAGGGAAGAAGTAAGATTGTTAACTCGTACCCATTTTTCTATGTAAGAGCGATTATAGTCACAATTAAATACTTGGAGTTTAAAATTAAGTACATACAAGCCACCAAATACCATCCTATTGTAAACACTTATAAAACATCAGGGAAGGTTATCGCTGACTCATTATTGAATTATAACAGGTGTGATTATAAATCTGTGGGCGATGATGAACGACCCCAAGGTTTGGGATCGCCCAGAGGAGTTCAATCCCGGACGTTTCCTGAGCGAAGACGGCAAGACAATGATCCAGCACGAAGCCTTTGTACCATTCTCAACAGGTACGCTCGGAAAAAAAAATTATTTTCCCCTCCAAATATTTATTACTTTTATTTGGCACTGGCGTTGTAGATGGTAAGTCTACACCCCCCCCCAGAAAATTGTCCTGGTCCCTTACCTCGATAATTCTGTCAGGGGATGGAATTATCGAAGTGTCGTTTAATTAAGTGTCCCCCAGCGTGGTGAATCAGTCCCCACTCACTCGGGTAATTTTGCCCCCCCCTCGTTCTGTCACGAAGAAGTTGTCATTTTCGTGTTAGTTTCTTGAATTCACTCCACATGGAACACATTTATTTAGTTTTTTATTTAACCAAATGTACAAATTTACCACTTGACAGGAGGACAAATGTACCTGTGGGGTGACAGATTCCCCCGGGTGAATGTGTCCCCCGGACACTTATACCGGGGAGCAATTATCCGGTAAAAGTGTAAATAATGGGAACTGAATTTAGGAACTGCACAAAGAATTTCATTCTACAGTGTAAATAATGAACAGTAGCCTTTTAATGTTACACGGTTGATGGTGCTCTCCATTGTGACTTGCCAGAGCTGCAGAGGGCAAGTTCGAGTGCGAACTACAGTTATGCCAGTAGTCAGCGACTTTTAGCAATGCGCATGCGCTATTAACTCAAACGACCCCAGCCGGCCTATTTTTTTTTTTTTAACTATTATTGTTACTCAAAGTTCAGCGTAGGCTGCGATTCTCGTATAGCGTGCATGGCCACTGACATCTCGTACAATTATTTTCATGTGAATGGTTCCCTCTGTAATGATAAACGAAATATGTTACTGGTAACCAGCGGTGTAACCGTACCCCTTAGCGTGGTCCCAAATGGTCGACTAGACATGTCTGACCGTACACCGTTCGAGCGCTGTCAGTCGGTCAACTACTGTCGTCGCTTGAACTTGCCCAGAGCTGCGCGAATAGAGAGGGTAGCGCCAACTTCAGACTTCGGAACCAAATTCGATTTCCCTTCGCTTACCCAGGTCGTCGGAGTTGTCTGGGTGAAGGGCTGGCCAAGACGGAAGTGTTCCTCTTCGCTACTAACCTCTTCCAGCGGTTCACATTTAAGCCACCGCCGGGGGCGTCCAAACCAGAACTGAAGGGAATCCTACATCTCAGCTTTGTTCCAGAGCCGTTTAAAGTATGTGCAGTTAAACGCTAGATCTGACAAACGACATTAATAGAGATTGTTTTGCCCTTTTTGAATAGCAGAATTGGACAATCATACTGCCTTGTTCAAGTATTTGAATTCAGATGCACGTCTTGTTAATTGAATTGGGTAATCACCAATTGCATGAGAATAGTCTACATTAAAAAGGGTGACGAGTGATCGTTATAGATGACCCCTATTTTAAGTGGATTCATGAGGGACTCGTTCTTTTTGCAGCCAGAATTTTAATTTATCTCGACGCTTGTTCATAATTTTGTAAAGTTGCCGAATAATCCTTTTTGGTGGAGCAAAACAGCACCCTACATCGGGTAAGCCAGTCATTTATACGCGTGCAATTACTGTATTGTTACAAAAGTATTATAAAGTTATGAAGGTATGAATTTTAGTCGGGAGGCATTCCCGCGACCTCTCGAAATTGTACGGGTCTAATGTACGAACCTCGAGAACACATCCGTGTTGGCCCAGGATTCCAGAGACACATGGACGATGTCTAGGCCGTGTCCGAAACGGGATTCCAGAGCTACGGCTAGGTCTATCGTCTACGCGTCTCCACGCATTTAGAATGGAGTGAAGACCTACACCGAGCTCTAGACAACAGATTTGGATGCAGCCCCAGACTGGCTCTCGACTTTTAATTTAGTGTAAATAAATGTCACCAAAACTGGTGCTGCTTGCTTCAATTTTACTGGTTTAACTATGTAATAAATATATATTATAAATATAAAAGCATCCCAGAGCATCCCAGCTGTTTAAACTGCGCATATGAAAACGTGGACTTAATAATTCTGTTTAATCCAGTTTACAAACTTGTCGACCCTTGTATAAATCTTTCTTTGTTACTTGAAAGTACCGTTTATGCCAGGCGATTATTGGACAAACTATGACTGGCCGTAAGTCCAAAACCCAAAGAATAATTCCTAAAGCGTTAAAAAATCATGAAAAAATAAAACATTGAATCCTAAATAGTTGTGCTAAGTACTAACGTTGAATTTGAAAGGTTGGCTTTCAAGACTGAATTTCTGCAAAGTTCGATTGCCCAGACAGAATGCATTGTGGCGGCCAGTGTTTTAAAAACAATTAAATATTATCTGTAAATGCCTGGCAAAGGATCGATGGGTGATTGGCTAAAGAACTGCTTCCAGGCCCATGACGTCACACCCAAGAGTTTCCACCGCCGGCGTGATCTGATTGGCATGCGAGGGGACCCCCCCCCCAATTGCCTTCGCACATTCGCCTCATAGACCCTGGAAGTACACTCCTGGTGATGCACTTCCAGAACCCTTGGATTGGATGTGATTATGACGTCCTTGGGTGACAAGTCACGTGACAGTCAGGGGGCACTCTTCATAGTGCAATATCTCGTTAATGTAGGGATGTGTACTTTTTAATGTGCGTATATCTAACGAATGTAAGGGTTATAATTTATTAATGTGGGCCTAATTTATTATTCATGATCCATCCAGTTATGTACTTACCTCAACCTTTAAGCTGTAATTTTCCGTTCACAAACAGACCTAAATACTCCTGGTTGAAGTGCCAAGCCTCATCGGATATCATTGGTAAAATTGTCATTTATATTAATCCCTGTTTATTATAATAACCTATCACAGTAGTACAAATAAGATTTTGTTGGTGATTACGAATCATGGGGGGTTGCAACGAAGGACGGAACAGCGAACGCATGGGGTTCGCTCCTGCATGCTCGGACATATCTTTAGTTGGGCTTACCGGAATAAGTGTCAGAATGGAATATAAATTCGGACAGCCGGTCATAGTGAATGCCGCTTTGGGTCTTTATCGTTGGTTAAGTAATTCTAGGGTGCTTAGTGTGCAACTTTTACGTGACCTTCCGATCCTTTACGTGTACGCAACTTTTCTATTGTTGCATGTACTTGTATAGTACATGTACACATACACATTATGATAGCATTGTATGGCATTGTCGTCGTATACGTATATTTAACTACATGTACCAGCTCCATGCACTCAAGTGTTTCATGTACAGCACCTTGCGTGTTATGAGGATCAATGCACCATTCTTATGAGTGTATAGTGATGTACAATATGTGCCTTGTTTGTCCTTTCTCTTATGTCTCTGCTGGTTGCAATATTCAAATTATTCACTTCTGTGTAAACATTATTTTAATATAAATTTATATAAAATTAATCAGCCTTTTATTTAAGAGCCCAATGTATAGAGATTATTAATTACTATTGTAATGTCAGGGTCTCCTTCTACAGGGTTTTTTTCTGCATGATAAAAATGATAATGAAATAATAAAATCGTCCTCTGGAGTAGACAATCCAAGTTTTGTCAGCATCCTATCACTTTGAAGGAGTGATGGACTCCAAGCCACGACCCCGTCACATCTTGTACTTGTCCAATGGGATTGAAACTTTGTGTATATCTCGAAAGGGAAGGGATTTAGACCCGAATTGACCTGATGTGATGATGATGTCATCATGCGATAAGTCATGTGACTTTAAAGGTGCATTCATTAAAGCCCAATATCTCGTGAAGTACATGTCCAATTCGGTTTCGGTTTTTGAAGATACCTAGAAAAGGAAGGGTTTGAGATGGAAATTGTTGGTATCATTATCTGATAAGTCACGTGACAAAAGATGACATGGATAGCGAGGTTTCCCCTGTTTTATTTCCAATTGGGCCATTAAATAACAATTTTATTGAATGATTTTGTCAAACCTTTTTAAACCGAAGCAGCTCCATGGTTGTCCACAACCACGGCCCTCTCTCGTTTTACATTTTTTCATGCCGTTTTACCTATTTACAATGTTCTTAGTTTCAAGTTCTCTTTTCATAACTATTCAATTTAGACATCATCAGGGAGTCCACAAGGGAAAACCAACCAGATACATGTCGCAGGTTCAAACCTCGTTCTTGTCAATAATCTCTTTGCTTCACTTTAAAGTACTTTTCATTCATTTTATCTCGGGTTAACGTTTTACTAATGATGATGATCTTTTAAGGTCATTTTCAAGTTGTGGTAATGTTTTCTCATGCACCTTGTTAATGTATTTTGTGCTTAAACTGCCTTTTACTTCTAATAAGTATATATATATATCTATGATATTGTTATTGTCCATTTTTCTGTCTTTTATGTTTGTTTAATTTTAATATTTTTAGGACTATTTTAAGATTATTTTGCACTAACTGTGTTTTATTCATTGTATATTTATTGTAGGATTCCATTGGGTACCAGTATTTTTACCGATTTTTGAACAATCTAATAGCCTAAAGGAAAAAAATAAATAAATAAATAAACATATCAATCAATCGATCAATCCATCTATCAAACGATCAATCGATCAATCAATCGATCGATCGGTCAATGCATCAACCCATCAATCAAGCGATGGCTCAAGCGATCGATCAATCAATCAATCGACCAACCGACCGACCAACCAACCAATCCGCTCCAGGCTAGGGACGAGAAGACCCACAGTTCAAGGGATAAGCAATGACGTTGCACTTTATACAGGGAATCCACAACAAAGGTGAGCATGTTTATAAATTATGGACAGGGGTGACGGAAAAGCGTCACCCAGGAGACGCACTCAGCACAACAGAACCTTTCACCCACTCAGGTAGTATTTCTTTTGTGCATACAGTCTCTTGCCATGAACTTTGCGATAAGAAGCTAAACTTCCGGCTTTTCGTCTGAAGTATGTGAATGATGTAAACATAGAGCTGGGAACATGGTATAAATAAGCGGGCCAATTGCACAGTCCCAGCACTCCCCATACAGACTCGCACTGCTGAAGTTAAATATGGCTAATCCAAATTCTGCCCTGAGTTTCCTCTCCTTCGCCCGTACCGCGCTCAATCTCCAATCTGCAGCCATCTTCCTGTTGATTTTCGTCGTGGTCCTGAAGCTATTCCGACGTCCAAAGAACCTTCCCCCGGGGCCCTGGCAGTGGCCTTTCCTCGGGAACTTCGTGGCCCTGACTCGGTGCAAGAACCATGCCCACGAGGTGTTGGCAGAGTGGGCCCGGCGGTATGGAAGCGTCATGTCGGTCGGCCTGCGTCCGGCAGGGGCTCCTGCCATTGTCGTGAGTGACATTGGCATCGCCAAGGAGTTGCTGTCAAGACAGTGGGAGCACCACGTTGAGAGGTCCTGGTCTCCGCTTACGCCAAAAATTGCAGACGTACGAGGTAGGGACTTTACGAGGACAAGATTGGCCTGGAAATTATACCAAATAATAGTGAGACGGGGGTCGAATTTTACTAGGTTGAGGGAAGGGGGCTTAAACGGCGAAGGCTTAATTCCCTGAGCCTCAATCTCTGAAGAAGATGGGCACCAGTGAACACGTAAAATGTCATTACATCTCGATACCCTAATATTTCATTCTCGTAAGGGGATTTCAAAGTCACCAATTATCTTTTTTTCAAAACAGGGAGCTTTGTGTGGGACAAAGGCGAGAGAGCCAAAGAACAGCGACGTTTCGGCCTCGGCGCCTTTCGAAAAATGGGAGTCGGCAAGAAAAGTCTGGAGCACAGAATCAACGAAGAGGCTCGATACCTAGTCGAAAGTATCGAGGCTGAAAAGAATCGACCCTTTGATCCGAACCTCCCTATCCACAAGGCCGTGTCCAACATCATCTGCTCCATAAGCTTTGGGTCCCGCTTCGATTACGATGACCCAAAGTTCAAGAATTTACTGGACAGTATGCGAGTTGTTTTTGAGAACGAAGGAATTTCTTCATGGGCAAATACGTTTTCTTTTCTCTACCACACCCCTTTTCTGGCAAAATTGAGAGAATGTGTCAGATTTGTCAAAGAATATATCGAAACAGTAGTTCAGGTAAGTACTTATCATCTGATATGGACCTCAAATACAGCTTATTTTGGGTGGTGGTGGTTAGAGTTCCTCTTAACCTGTTTACAATTTCTGATGCATTGCTGAGACTAAATTGAAGGAAAAGAAATCATACAATACTACATGTATATATTTCCTTCGAATCTGATACTGTATCTCTCTACTTCTGTCGATAAGGTTTCCCTTACTTCCAACTGGAAACTGAGGCGTATAAAAATGAAATGATTTATCTCATCAAATCAATCTAGGATCATCAAGACTCCTATGACGAGAATGATTTCCGGGATATCATTGACATACACATCGCTGACATTAAAGGAAAAGAGCAGATCGGATCTAGGGTGGCCACGGGGCCTGCTCCGACCATCACCCACCAACACATCTGGCGGGGTATCATGGACTTGTTCGCCGCTGGCACGGACACAACTTCAAATACCTTGCTGTGGCTGATATCCTTCGTCCTCAAGTACCCCGAAGTACAAGAGAAGGTAAAGTACACGTACTGTGTGACATTCGTACATGTTTAACATGTAACGAATGTAGGCCTATTTGCCCCTTTTTGTGATATAATTTTTATCATTTTTGTCTTGCAGAGTCCTAATGTAGGGCAGTCGATACACATGTACATGTACACAGTTCAAAGTTTACACATAAAGGCACCTTTGTACATGTACGTTGTTTAGGTGCGTTGCGTACACGATGTGTTCATGCGTTTCGCTTTCGCGGACACAGAATCGACTCCATTAACAAAACACGTGTGCGTTGAGTTGGGCCCTCAACGCTTGCCGCAAGTGTTGACGTGCAAATGGAAGGCGCTGTAACGTATTGCACTCCGAGCAGTATTGCTTGGACCAAAACAACAGGCTCTCCCACAATGTCGAAATAATTAAATCTCAAGTTCTTTGCAAATTCCCTTAGAGAATTAGTTTGCAGAAGATTATCATTTCTAATAATTTGACCAATCAGTTTGTATATATCAAAATGAAGCAAGGGTTCATCCCAGTCATGCCGCTGTGTGTTGGTTTGCATGTATACTGTATAATATGTGGCAAACACACCTGCACGGCAGGATTTGAACTTGGGTCTCTCGTTCTGTGGTAAGTACTTTGGTCACAGCTGTAAAAGCATAAAGTTATAATGGCTTGGCCTCATTACCCAATCAATAACTGTGACATGCAGATCCAGCAAGAGATTAATGAAGTGGTGGGAAGTAACCGTCAACCATCTTGCGAGGACCGTCCCAGCATGCCCTACACCAACGCGGTCATCAATGAAGTACAACGCTTACGTCCGGTGGGGATCATGGCTCTGCCCTACGAGACGACAGAAGAGTTTCAGCTGAAAGGATACACAATTCCCAAGGGAAGAAGTAAGATTGTTAACTCGTACCCATTGTTCTACGTAAGAGCAAAATATAGTCACGATTAAATACTTGCAGCTAAGTGCATACAAGCCACCAAATCCCATCCTATAACTAAAATTGATGACCGATTATTGAATTCTAATAGAAGTGTTTATAAATCTGTGGGCGATGATGAACGACCCCAAGGTTTGGGATCGACCAGAGGAGTTCAACCCCGGACGTTTCCTGAGCGAAGACGGCAAGACAGTGATCCAGCACGAAACCTTCATACCATTCTCAACAGGTACGCCATTGGAAAAAAAGCCTTTTTGTCCTCTCCAAATATTCATTAGTTTCATTTGACACTGCCGTTATAGACGGTAAGTCTGCAACCCCTCTCCCGGAAAACTGACCAGGTCCTCTAAATGATACCTAGATAATTCTGTCCCCGACAGAATTATCTAGGTATCATTTAAGTGTCCCCCAGCGTGGTGAATCTGCCCCCTTTCAAATTATAAACCACTCGGGTAATTTGCCCCCACGTTCTGTGACGCAGAAGTTGTCATTTTCGTTTTAGTTTGATGAATTCAGTCCACATGTAACACATGTTTTTTTACCAAATGTACAAATGTACCACTTGACAGGAGGACAAATGTACCTGTAGGGTGACAGATTCACCCAATTATCCGGTAAAAGTGTAAATAATGGGAATTGAATTAAGGAATTGCCCAAAGAATTTCATTCTACAGTCTAAATATAGAAAAGTAGCCTTTTAAAGTTAAACGGTTGGTGGTGCTCTCCACTGTGACTTGCCAGAACTGCAGAGCTGCGCGAATAGAGAGGGTAGGCCTAGTACCTACTTCAGACTTCGTAACAAAAATGGCTTTTCTTTATGTGTGCAGTACTGCGTGCAGCTATGTTGTGCTTGTGGTCCACAATGCTTGACGCGTAATCCACCATTTTGGTTCCAACAATGGAGGCACTCATGTCGCAATTATCACTTTAAATACAGCTCCACAACTTCTTGTTCTCTCGCCACCGGCTCTCCTGATAAGTTATAAGGCGCTAGTAAACTGAGGGCAAACTTTACCCATTGTTTTGTGAAGCACTCAGGCGACAACACTGTGTATTGGGAATAGATTGGGACAGCGATTGATAAACAATTTACTGCGCGTCATCAACGCCCGAGCGAAGCTACTGTGTTGATTTCCCAAATACATGTAGACTAATTCTCATCGATTTCCCTTCGCTTACCCAGGTCGTCGGAGTTGTCTGGGTGAAGGGCTGGCCAAGACGGAACTGTTCCTCTTCGCTACTAACCTCTTCCAGCGGTTCACATTTATGCTACCGCCGGGGGCGTCCAAACCAGAACTGAAGGGAATCCTACATCTCACCTTTGTTCCAGAGCCGTTTAAAGTACGCGCAATTAAACGCTAGATCTGATAAACGGCATATTAACAGAGATTGTTTTGCTTCTTTTTGAATGGCAGAATTTGGACAATCATACTGCCTAGTTAAAGTGTTTGAATTCAGATGCACGTCTTGTTAATTGAATTGGGTGATCTTCACTTGCATGAGAGTACATGAAAAAGGGTGACGAGCAATCGTCGTAGATGACCTCATTTTTAAGTGTCAATGTAATGTAATCAGTTTAAATGTATTCGGTTTAAGCTTTCCGGGTAACAAGATAAAGTTTCTGAAGAATGATGCATGATTGCATGGCTATCGGTGTTAATTTTCTCTTGAACTTGAATCTACTGGATGTCGTTTAACTATTGTTATAATTGTAGCTATAATCGTAGTTCTATTTGCAAAAGAGTGAAAACTCCCCTTAAAAAAGAGTGGAGTAAAACCATCCCAAAAGAGTTTTAAAAAAACCCTCCCAAAGACGGAAATTCCACTCTACCAATGAGCTATGGACACCTCGAAAGAGAGTTATCCTTTGTATGGTTCCTCTTTTAGAGTGAACTTCACTCTTTTGGAGTGGTTTTCTCAGTCTCTTTTAGAGTGGATTCATGAGGGACTCACTCTTTTTGCAGCCCGAATTTTACTTTATCTGGACGCTTGTTCATAACTTTGCAAAGTTGCCGAGGAAACCTTTTTGGTGGAGCAAAACAGCACCCTACATCATGTAAACCAGTCATTCATAGGCGTACAATTACTGTATTATTACAAATTTTAATTTCATTAGATCTTCGGTATGAACTTTAGTCGAGAGGCACTCCAGCGACTTCTCGAAATTGTTTGGGTCTGATAATGCACGAACTTCGAGAACACATCCGTGTTTGCCCAGGATTGCAGAGACACGTGGACGATATCTACAATGGCTGTCGACTTTTAATTCAGCGTAAATAAATGTCACCAAAACTGGTGCTGCTTGCTTTAAATTTATTGGTGTAACTATGTAATAAATATTCGTAACGTGATAGAATAAAGCATCCCCAGCTGTTTAAACTGCGCATATGAAAACGTGGACTTAATAATTCTGTTTAATTCAGTTTACGAACTTGTCGACCCTTGTATAAATATTTCTTTGTTACTTTAAAGTACCGTTTATGCCAGCGATTATTGGACAAACTATGACTGGCCGTAAGTCCAAAACCAAAAGAATAATTCCTTAAGCGTTAAAAATCACGAAAAAATGAAAACATTCAATCCTAAATAGTTGTGCTAAGTACTAAAATTGAATCTGAAAGCTTAAAGTTGGCTTTCAAGACTGAATTTCTGCAAAGTTTGGCTGCCCAGACATAATGCATTATGGCGGCCAGTGTTTTGGAATCAAATGGTGATTGGCTACAGAACAGCTCCCAGTCCCATGACGTCACACCCTAGAGGTTCCACCGCCCACGTGATCTGATTAGCAGGCGAGGGGGTCCCCCGGAGTTGCCTTCTCTCGGTCGCCGCATAGAGCCTGGAAGTAACTCATGATGGCGCGCTTCCCGAACCCTTGGATAGGAAAATAACGTGCAAAGATTTTAGAATTTGTGATACGTTTCGTTCAGTTACTTCTTTAAAAATCCAATTCGGAAAAGGGGCTTGGAAAATATTCGCTATATCAATTTATAGACTCTGAAAAATCACCTGACCGAAAAGGGAAATATCCTGCCAAAAATTGATCCATCACTTCCGAAAATCTAAAACACCTGAAAAACAGTGCAATGCGGCAGTCTCTGGCCTGACTCACCCCCTGAATCCGTCCCTTCTATCGATGGTACTTTTTATCATAGAGGGAGTTCACGACAAAACTCGGGAAAAAGGGTACAGATGCTAAGAATGATGAACAGGGGTGACGAACAGACTTCACCCAACAGGCCGGCTCGAGCACCCAGTGCCTTTGATGCTTTGACCTACTTAAGCAACGACGTTTCCGTTGGTGATACGAACGCAGTCCGCAGTCGCTGACTTTGGACAAGTACTCAACTGCCGGCCCAAAGTAGCCTCTTGACTGAAACGGACCGATAGTTAGATTGACGATTCGGCAATGTCTCTCACGACGCAAAAATTTCAAAGCAGGACTATTGTGCATCTTTGACACAACTGCATGCATAACAACCATAACACAATAAATGCCATTTTGATCGCTGGCACCACTTTTCTGCCCATGCGGCTACCCATATACAAACAGAAATGAAAGGTCTGAATCGTGTGGTAGTTTTGGGGGAAGTGTCATCACTACTGGAGGAAGGGCTCTTCTGATGATTCATGCGTACATAATTTCTCCTAGGCAGGGCGAGCTAGCGGCAGTTATTGCGTGGTTGCACCGCAGACATAATAAACGCGTTTATGGGTTTCACCCACGCTGATTGACCGATTGTACGTTCAAGTTGTTTTCGTTTTCGGTTTGTTGACGTAATGTTTTTAGAATACAGACGCAGATATGCAAAACGCCGTGCAAACGTCGTAAAGAATTCGAGTTTCCCATAGGTTTATGCACAGATATGGACAAGACCAGTAGGCATCACTCTAAACATGAGTCAGTGCTCAAGTTTATATAGGCCTATATATAGCTCCAAGGACGTCAGCACAAATCATAAGTTCCGGTTGTGCTCTTGTTTTTTCTTATGCATCTGACCCTGAGTTGACACTCTTAGGTAATTTCAATCACGTGTAGGACCTATGTTCGTGGCTTTTATAGGGGTCCCCCGTAAATAGGCCAGAAATATGTCCGCCGAGCTCATTAATAAAAGTTATATAATCCAAATATTCTATATTAGAGAATCCTGAGGGCCATGGAATTGGGGAATCGAAGAAATATGGCACTGAACTTCTGGCTTGGACTTTAGTGCTTCCAATATTGAGTAATTTGGATGCAATTGAGTCCGAAAGTGGCACTATTTAGCCGTATTGCAGAGGGATGCATTTTCAAAATAGCTACTTGTACTTTTTCGGACAGTGCAATTTCCTTCATTTTTAGGGGTGGTCTGTTTTGGGTGAGAATTTCTCAAAAATACATTGACAAACCCACTACAAATTGAAAGGAAAATGAAAGAGGACATGTCCACCATCACTTTTCTGTCCAGCTTGGACACCTGTGAAAGATGGTGTCTAAGGGAATTTAGCTATAGGGGGCCTAGGGGTTGGTCCTTCAAAATTTCCCCCTCTGTCTTTCTGTGTACTGGCCAAGGTCAGTTTGAAGTGCATATTTGCATGAGATAGGCCTAGTTAGGTCATATGCGATATACGGGTATGAGCTGGAGTCCGCGCGGGATCAGATTGTGCATGCGCACTCCAACATCCTGCAGATTATTAAGTACCCCAATTGAACATGGCTGATCAAGGCTCTGCCGGTGTGCTCAATCTCCAATCTGCCGCCATCTTCCTGTTGATCTTCGTCGTCATCTTCGAGCTATTCCGACGGCCAAAGAACCTTCCTCCAGGGCCCTGGCGATGGCCTCTCCTCGGGAACTTCGTGGCGCTGACTCGGTCCGGGAAACACCTTCACGAGGTGTTGGCGGAGTGGGCCCAGCGGTACGGCGGCGTCATGTCGGTCGGGGTGCCACCTTCACAGTCTGCTGTCATCGTAGTGAGCGACCTTGACATCGCCAAAGAGTTGCTGTCAAGACAAGGGGAGCACCCTATTGACAGGGCCACCTTGCCATTGACGGATAAAATTACAGACACACGAGGTAAAGTAGTAGAGTCGTGGCGCACTTCGACGTTCACTTGATTTTCCTCACATAACGTTGCCAAACCTCGCTCTGGAAAAACCTAAAGCTCAATTCCTTGGGCCTATAAACTGGTACTAGTAACTTCATGATATATGGTGTTAAACCTTTGTGGACAATTTTAGTGTCATGAATTTTTGAAATTTTACTGGAAATCCAAACAAAGGAGTCCGGAATTTGTGCTCGAATTCAGCTGAGCGTTCCTTGAAAAAAACTCACCAAAAATCCCACATACACAGTAACAAGTTCATTTGAAGTCGGTAAATTCTTGTAAAGCATCTTTCTTGCTACTCAATATCTAACAACATATTTCTCGGGAAATTCTTTTCCTAATTTTGGGCACATTTTAAAAGAGTTCACTTCGCAAGTCGCGCCACGTTAGGGTACATCAGCAATAGGCAAGCCTTTTGAACGACCGTAACGTGCATGGCGTCATCAGCAGCACAACACACTCTAAAGATTTAGAAGTGATTTGATGAGATTTGAGAGACTCTAACACCTGCCACTGTGTAAAAGAAACAACAAATCCAGTTCAGATTCTCGCTAGAAAACGAATATTTTGTTCACTATGTAAATGGACCGCCATATTTCCTCTCTCTGCTGTCCTTGTAAAAACAAGCTGGCAGCCGATCAGGCTGCTGAGCAGGCCCAAATTTGTCGCTCAAATTTCCACCCTCAGATTTCATATAATGTTATGCGTTGAATGTGATATGCGGGAGCCTAATGAATATTGTAAATAATATTTACAATATTAATATTTATTCACTTAATTATGAAATATTCATTAGAAAATTTGCATTTTTAACTTTTTGAGGACTAGTTATGGCATACGTGCTTCCATTGTTGGAAACAAAATTTATTGGCTTGGGTATGCATCAGTGCACATGGACAGATGGTGAACGGTCTACTGCAGTTGAACCACGTTAATAAGAGTAGCTTGTATATAGCAGAAACCTTGTATTATTGGGAATGATAATAACCAAAAACAAGGGATTGAGACTTTAAACTGTCCTTGTTTCAGGAGAACCTTGCATTGACAGGGCTCTCATATTATGGAGGTTCGATTTTGTTTACAAAATCTAAAGCTAGAGCTCTTCTCTCCATATACAGATCTGGTGTAGGCGGTTTGTGCACTTTAAACTATTTAGGAACTTTGTAGAAATAAGCATGCCATAGTACAGGGTCCATTGGAGGGTTGCTGACAGTTAAAAGAGGACTCATTCCCGAGCCTTAATTACTGTCTTAAAGAGGTAGACATCAGTGTGGTTTGTCGTGATATCATTGATTTTTGGTTTTCCATCTTGAAACTCTGAAAAGAAGCACAGAGATGCGCACAGGCAATGGGATCTCCCCAATCAATCATTTTGCTAGAAGTGTCAGTATTGTTTGCCCATTGGGTATACAGTGACTATTGAAACGAACACAGAAAGTGAACTTTGGCCTAGTGAACATGTTTTGTGTGTTGATGTGCGTGATATTGTGGCACGAAAAACCACTAAAAGGCCATGAATCTCAAGTATTATTAAAGTTTTTGGCCATCAACATGATCAGTATCAGGCCACTTCAAAGATTAGCAAAGAACCTCTAACCTGATTCATTCACTGCTTACACTTTGATCCTGCAAAAAGGCGTTGAATTTACACATTGTAGCTGACTCATTTTGTTTTCGAAACAGGGAGCTTTTTATGGAGCAAGGGCGAGACTGCCAAAGAAGCGAGGCGTTTCGGCCTCGGCGCCTTTCGAAAAATGGGAGTCGGCAAGAAAAGCCTGGAGCACAGAATCAACGAAGAGGCTCGATACCTTGTCGAAAGTATCGGGGCTGAAAAGAATCGATCCTTTGATCCGAGCCTCACCATCCAGAACGCCGTGTCCAACATCATCTGCTCTATAAGTTTTGGGTCCCGCTTCGATTACGACGACCCAAAATTCAAGACGTTGCTGGGGAATTTTCGGGTTGTTTTCCAGAACTTAGGAGTTAGATCATTGGGAAACTTATGCCCCCTTCTCTACTACACTCCACTTTTCGCAAAAGTTAGAGAATCTGCCAAGTTTAACAGAGAATCTATCGCAACAATAGTTCAGGTAGGCACTTGTCTCATGTCAACCTAACAACCGTTTCCTTTTTTTGAGGGGGAGGGGAGCCATATCATGTTAGCCTTCCTGATGAGTGAGACTCACTTTTAAGGCATAGTGGTTTTTAAAGCAGCGCCGTGTCCAGGATTTGTTGGGGGAAGCTCAGCCTTAATGTCCCCCAAACAGCACACGATGCTCAAGCCTCCATAGCCCCCCTGGACTGGATGAACGGCTAGATCAAAGTGAGAAGTTTAACATGCTCAAAATTAAGATGTATATTGTTTCTTCTTTGGAAAAAAAAATCAAGCAAACTAAAACAACGCCCTCAAACCCACCTCTTGTGTAAGGCTCAACTTCCCCTTGGGCCTCCTTGGGTACACCATTGTCGGGAAGAATGCGAAAATTTATACTGTTATCCCTCTTAAATCTGCCATTGGATCCCTCTGCGGTGGGTGATCAGAACTCCCTGACGTCAACCTTCGAAACTAACTTTGGAAAATGAACTTTGAGAAATATCCCTTCAACTCAATCCAGGAACATCAAGATTCCTTTGACGAGAACGATTTCCGGGATATCACCGACATGCGCATTGCGGACATCAAAGAGAAAGAGCGGACTGGGCTTGCTCCGACCATCACCCACCAACACATCTGGCGGGGTATCCTGGACATGTTCGCCGCTGGCACGAACACAACGTCCCATACCTTGTTGTGGCTAATATCCTTCGTCCTCAAATACCCCGAAGTGCAAGATAAGGTATGAAAAGTGCAGACACAACATTTGTGCAGATACTTACAAAGTAATTTCATCTTCAAGCAAACTTGAGTTCTCCATTCTGATTGGTCTATCCATGGCAACAAACAGTGTAATACTGGTATTTAACTGCACTGCGTGGTTCATATCAAAGCCAACGCTTCTGCAATATTTTCACGCTAAATGCAAAACACACGTGCAACATTAAATTTGTAGTAAATTTAAAGGTAGCGCATTTGTGCGCACATCGTTACTGCGTGTCAAGTTTACTTGAAGATAGATTCGTTATCACGCTGACCCTCGTGGAACACGGAATAATGTAGTGCGTCTTAATGTCCCATATACCATGAGGCCCTTTTCCGTGTGCCACACGCCCTCATGTGATAACTAATAATATTGGTTATCAAGCAAGTGCAAGCGACCAGGGATCGACCAACCAGAATTGAAAATTCATGTTTGCTTGAAACCAAATGCATTCATTCTTCGTTTTTGTAATATCTTTTATCATCGCTTGTAGTCAGTGATGTCATAATGTAGGACTGCAAATGTCAAAATGATTCAATGATTCATAATAAACCTCAACTTCTTTGCAATGGAGAATTAATTTGCAAAATTTCTAATAATCTAAACGATCAGTTTATTAATATTATACTAAGAAGACTTCATCTCAGTATTGTCGCTATAAAGTCTTGCAATTCTGCTATGTAATATTTGGCAAAACATACCCGTATGGCTGAATTCCAACTTTGGTCTCTAGTTCTACATTGGGAAGTGCTTTGGTGACTGCTCCTAAAGCATAAACTCGTAATGACACACCCCGTTGCCTATCAATCAACTGTAACATGCAGATCCAGCGAGAGATCAGTGAAGTGGTGGGAAGCGATCGTCAGCCATCTTGCGAAGACCGTCCCAGCATGCCCTACACCAACGCGGTCATCAATGAAGTCCAGCGCCTACGTCCTGTGGCACCCTTTGCTTTGCCGTACGCGACAACACAAGAGTCTCAGCTGAAAGGATACACTATTCCCAAGGGAAGCAGTAAGATCGATACCCCATTTTCGCTCTCTTTTTCGTACATTTTAATCAAAATTGCACCTGATTGCACCCTGACAGAGCTCCAGTCTTTAAACCACAATGTAAATCTAATCTTGAATGTAGCATTAATAATGTCATTGCAGGCCGCTTTCAGGGACTTTCTAAAATCTTTATTGAATAGGGGTGATCATAAATCTGTGGGCGATGATGAACGACCCCAAGGTTTGGGATCGACCAGAGGAGTTTAATCCCGGACGTTTCCTGAGCGAAGACGGCAAGAAAATGATCCAGCACGAAGCCTTTGTACCATTCTCAACAGGTACGCTAAAAAAAACTTTTTGTTTCCTCCAAGTATTGGTTAGTTTTATTTGGACTGCTGTCGGCAAATTCACCCCTCGCGGGATCGGTATAATGAATTTACACACAGTTGCAGGATTCCAGCCATAATAGGCCTATGCTTTGAAGCCATTTTACGGTTGTGAAACAATTCTCTGTTGGCTTCAGTTGGCCCATGAAGATTCAAAACCATGCCGTTACATTTGAAAAGAAGAGGTGGCACAACCTCGTTCCCATGGGTACGATCTTGCCGCGCCATGTTGGTTAACGTTCCTACCATGCCTTGTGCGATCTAAGCCATGATATGGTATACAATTTACTTTAAATTTCCCACTATTTGGGATATTTTGAGCGTTTTCGAAACGAGTGGATTCGGCTAAGACGTTGGTTGGATTCGAGATTGGAGATAGCAGTACAAAAGAGTAAAAAGGGAGCGTCTTCTGAGCACATGGAAACAAATACATGCAATCTAAGTGTGTCACGGTCATGCGCAATTCGCACTGAACGCGCTGCCATTCATCGTTTCAGTCAACCGTTGTCAGGCTGTTAGGCTGAGGGGACAAAGAAAGTGTCCGCAGGATTGGCAAAACAGCAAAACTTACAGTGGAAATGGTCGTTTTTCCGGCATTTTTCTTTTAACTGGTCCTCTCCGCACATTGCTATTAAAAATGGTTTACAGGCAACCTCGGTAGGCTGGTCGAGAATAGTTGACTAGATTAGTTCAACAATCGTCGACGTGACCAGCGTGCGTTCGACCAGAGAGAGTCGAGCTATGGAACTATATGGTCCTTGAGCGAACTTGCCCTGTTATGTGCTTATGGTCCACGGTGCCTTACGCATAATCCACCATTTTGGTTCCGACAATTCAGGCACTCATGTCGCAATAATCACTATAAACCGCCCCTCAACTATCTGTTCTCTCTCGCCACCGACCGCCCTAATAAGTTACAGGGCGCAAATGTATGATGCAACTTTCGTAGAGACACTCACGCGACTCTTCCACGTGTATACCAGGCAAGATATGGGACGGAGGGGTACCCCTTACCTGTCCAATCCCTAGATGCACACTAGACTATTGTTACCTAACACCCCCCCCCCCGAAGTCTGTAAAGAATTCCTGAGATCCCGATCAAACAACGACCAACACAAACGCAGGGGGGGGGTTCTCTCCGTCCCATATCTTGTTTCAAATGTCCACGTGCGTTCGACACGTGTGCATTGCGATTAGAATAGCGAGTAACCCACAATACACAACACACCGCGCGTCAGCTGTGATGCATTGCCCTTACAAAGCTTACGAAATGCATTTGCCCTCCCAGCGCCCGAACGAAGCTAATACTGTGTTGATTTCTCGAATACAAGTTCTTTCGGATTCACTTCGCTTACCCAGGTCGTCGGAGTTGTCTGGGTGAAGGGCTGGCCAAGACGGAACTGTTCCTCTTCGCTACTAACCTCTTCCAGCGGTTCACATTTAAGCCACCGCCGGGGGCGTCTAAACCAGAACTGAAGGGAATCCTAAATCTCACCTTTGTTCCAGAGCCGTTTAAAGTACGTGCAGTTAAGCGTTAGATCTGCCAGATAAACGGCACCAACAGCGATTGTTTTGCTCCTTTTGAATGGCAGAATTGGACAATCATACTGCCTTGTTAAAGTATTTGAATTCAGATGCACGTCTTATTAGTAAAATTGCGTGATCTTCATTTGCATGAGCATGCGTATAAAAGGGTGACGAGTGATCGTTGTCAATGACCCCATTTTGAAGTGTAATGTACCCAGTTTAAATGTATTCGGTTTAGTTTAGCTTTCTGACAACAAGGAAAGGTTTCTGAGGAATGATATGGCTGCATGGCTGTCGGTGCTATTTTGTTCTTGAACTTGAATCTTCTCGACGTAGTTTAATTATTGTCATAGTTATAGCTAGTGTGCGATCAGTCACGCAGCCTGAATTTTAATTGTTTCCGACGCTTGTTCATAATTTTGTAAAGTTGCCGAGAAAACCTTTTTTTTGCGGAGCAAAACAGCACCCTACATCAGGTAACCTTTCATTTATAGGCATACAGTCACTGTATTATTTCATTAGATCTTCGGTATGAATTTTAGTCGGGAGGCATGCCAGCGACCTCTCGAAATTGTATGGGTCTAATGCACGAACTTCGAGAACACGTACGTGTTTTTCCCAGGATTCCAGAGACACATGGACGATGTCTAGGCCGTGTCCGAAACGGGATTCCAGAGTTACAGCTAGGTCTATCGTCTACGCGTCTCCACGCATTTCCAATGGAGTGAAGACCTACACCAAGCTCTAGACAACAGATTCAGATGCAGCCCCAGACTGGCTCTCGACTTTTAACTTAGTGTAAATAAATGTCACCAAAACTGGTTCTGCTTGCTTTAAATTTAATGGTTTAACTCTGTAATAAATATTCATAACGTGATAGAATAAAGCATCCCCAGCTGTTCAAACTGCACATAGGAAAATGTGGACTTAATAATTCCGTTCCAGTTCACGAACTTGTCCGCCCTCGTATAAACCTTTCTTTTTTGCCAGCCATGATTAGAATAGCTATAACTGGCTCTAAGTCCACAGCGAAAGAATCATTCAAAAAGTGTTCAAAAATCATGAAAAAATGAAAATATTACATCGTAAATAGTTGTGCTAAGTACTAAATGGAAATGTGTCCCAAGTTAATACTATTGACTCAAAATGAACGTTGAATAAGTATGTGGAAAAAATGATAAATATCTAAAGCAAGTGCAGCAATACCACTGAAAACAATTTATGGCATGTATGATATGTTTCATCATCATTTCTGCTAGTCCACAAAAATGAGACATCAAAAACAAAATCTCCGGCCTGACCCCCCTACCCATCCCTCCCAGTATCGATGACACTTTTTCTTATAGAGGATGTTCACTCGAAACTCGGACAAAGGAACAGATGTTAAGAATGATGAACAGGGATGACGAACAGGCTTCATCCAACAGGCTGGCTCGAGCACCCAGTGCCTTTGATGCTTTGACCTACTTAAGCAATGACGTTTCCTTTGGTGATGCATGAACGCAGTCCGCGGCAGTCGTAGACTTTGGACAAGTACTCAATAGCCGGCCCGAAGTAACCTGTTGACCAAAACCGACCGAAAGTTAGATTGACGATTCTGCAGTACCGCCTGTGACGCCAACATTTCAAAGCAGGACTACCGTGCATCATCAACACACATATAGCATGCATAACTACCATGACACAATAAATCCCATTTCGATCACTGAATCCCGTTTTTCTGCCCATCGTGGCCGCAGCCTCCGAGGATTTTCAGTGCACTGTAAAAAGACTTTAAGATCGTGATATTTCCCAGGAAAACTAGTAGGAAAAACGATTTCATGGGATTTTCTAAAGAAAAAACTAAACAAAGCCAGAACACCTGAGAGAAAATGATCAAAACATTTCCAATGGCCCGTCCGCCAAATTTTGTGCGCATGCGTGCATAAATATGAATTCTTTTAGTGCAAAAAGTCTGTTGGACTTGACTCAAGTCGGAATTTTCCGATACGATTTCTGCGTTTACGCTTTTGCATACGGAGGTCGCGCGTCCTTACTTGCTCTTGCGTCCACTTATTACTGTGACGTGAGTTCAGAAATCCCAATTTGACGAATCTGCTAGCCGTCTGTACACAGTAAACAGCTCATCTGCCAGAACAGGTAGCAGCCAATCACATTGCTGGACTTGTTTTTACGTCGTTCGTACCTCTATTATAATGAACGAGTCTACAAGTCGGACGAGAGAAATATGGAAGGCCTGCGTAGCACTGTGATTAGAATATTGGCAAAACATATATCGTTATTTATCTTGTTGCCTAGCTTTCGGTAACTGAGTACCTTCTTTAGGGCAAGCGGAATAAGTTCTGAATGAACGCAGAAATATCCACGTTCATTCCCCCTGGATGCAGCGTTCCAAGTTCAAAAATGACGCGCTGCTCCAGTTCCTTACGCTGTACACCAGACTCGCTCTCAGCAGGATGCAGACGACCGGCCGAGAGTACGCGGCGGCAGTGGCGACAGTGAGACGGGTGTTTGTTAGCGTATACTGCGCAAGTGTTCTGCGAAGCGGTCAATAAGGCGAGGCCTGGTCTCTCCGATGTAAAGTTCGCCCTGTTCGGGTGCTGGGCGACCAGCGAATCTTTGACGTCGACGCCAGGCAGGATATCGCGGAAAAGTTATCGAATGAGGGCGCCTTACAAGAAGTCATGCGAACGGCCGCCGGCTGACCGGCCGCACGCGATGGCTGGCCGGCGAAGAGCAACGAAAGCCGACTTGATTCAAGTCTAGTACCCGCGGACATATGTACAGTACATTATTTACACTGCAGTGTACTGAACAGTACATGTACATGTGTACAGTGTACATGTACATTACATGCACACTCCAAATATCAGGGTGACTTCAAAATCCTGCAGATTGAGCATGGCTGATCAAGGCTCTGCCAGTTTGCTCAATCTCCAATCTGCCGCCATCTTCCTGTTAATCTTCGTCGTCATCTTCAAGCTATTCCGACGTCCAAAGAACCTTCCTCCAGGGCCCTGGCGATGGCCTTTCCTTGGGAACTTCGTGGCGCTGACTCGGTCTGGGAAACATCCCCACGAGGTGTTGGCGGAGTGGGCCCGGCGGTACGGCGGCGTCATGTCGGTCGGGGTGCCACCGTCGTCACGGTCTGCTGTCATCGTAGTGAGCGACCTTGACATCGCCAAGGAGTTGCAGTTGAAACAAGGAGATCACCCTATTGACAGGGCCACCTTGCCAATGATGGAAAGAATTTCAGACACTCGAGGTAGGCGTAGGAACGACAGCAGCATCCGAACCCGATTTTATCTTGTTCAGTGTAGGGTTAGGTATGTACTCTCATGACCGTGTACAATTTGTAGCGAGTTGCGACATGAGTGCTGTCATTGTTGGACACAAATTGGCAGGTGTATGCGCCAGTACTTAGTGCACACGGACAGATGGTAAACAATCAATTGTACACATAATGAATGGCCCTTTTCGGAAAAAAAATGTGGCATCCAGACTCCACTTTTCTCATCATATTTCATCTCAATAAAAGTCAGCCATTACAGAAATGCTGGAAAGACACAAATTCTGGACTGAGAAACATTTACCGATGTTGTTGGGAATACTTAGAAAATTCTCGTCACTCCCCATAGACTGTGTACACAACTGCTGAAGTGGAGTCAGGATGCAACATTTTTCTCCATTTTTTTCCAAATATGAAGCTGGTGCTACTCTCCAAGGTCACGGTACATCCATAACTGTAAGGATGCTACATCCCAACTATAGCATAAGTCCCAACAATAGTTGGGACAGTCCCAGCTGTAGTGTTGCAGTTGGGCTGGCCGAACGATTGTTGACCAATTTCTGTGGGAATTGTCTCAACATTATCCAAGTCAATGTGTCTCGCACATGAAACAATTCATCTAAAATGTTGCATTTTATCTGTTCATCTCGCCCTATGACTGATGACATGACATTTGTGAACAATATGACTTTGGCACATGCTGGGTACGTCGTGCACACAGGACCTCTCTGCTGTGGTTGGGCTGGCCCAACTGTAGCACTCTAGTTGGGACGGGCCCAACTATAGTTGGGACTGGTGCTATAGTTGGGGTGAAACAAGGACATGAAGAAGTGCATATCAGAAATGGTGCTACTGCTAGGGCCTACTTTGGTTTCTATGCAATTTCTCTGCCGTTACAACTATTTTATTTATCCCCTAAGATTTCACAAGGTCTTTCGGGATGCGGTTGATATACATGTAGCAAGGGGGGGTTCATTTACATTGTTTTAAACCCATTAAATTGGTGAAATTTAGGAGAATATTCCTCACCCACACCACGGAACACGCACAACAGCTGCTCAATCGGTCATGTACATGTATGTAGGCCTATGTCAGTTGAAAGGTCGTCGTTGTCAGCAGTATAACAGCTTTTACCAATAGCAACGTGGATTTCATCTCTTTCTTTCTAGTGTCCTTTTGTTTTCGATTGACAGATGAATTTTAATTGGTTGCATTGCATGTTGATGGTGTTGACCAACTATAGTGCGGCCCAATCAAGTATCAATATTGGTTTTCCATTGGGTATACAGTGACTATTGAAATGAACACAGAAAGTGAACCTTGGCCTAGTGAACATGTTTTGTGTGTTGATGTGTGTAATATTGTGGCACGAAAACTGCTTGTTGATAAAATTAAGGCCATTAATTTCAAGTTTTATTAAAAGTTTTGGCTATTAACATGATTAGTATAAGGCCACTTCAAAGATTAGCAAAGAGCCTTTAACGTGATTCATTCATTAATTATATTTTAATCTTGCAAAGAGGCTTTGAATGTGCACGTTACAGCTGACTGAAGTTGTTTTTTTTTTAAACAGGGAGCTTTGCGTGGACCAAGGGCGAGACCGCCAAAGAAGTGAGGCGTTTCGGCCTTGGCGCCTTTCGAAAAATGGGAGTCGGCAAGAAAAGTCTAGAGCACAGAATCAACGAAGAGGCTCGATACCTTGTCGAAAGTATCGAGGCCGAAAAGGATCGACCTTTTGATGCAAGCCACCCCATCCACAACGCCGTGTCCAACATCATCTGCTCCATAAGTTTTGGGTCCCGCTTCGATTACGAGGACCCAAAATTCAAGAAGTTGCTGGGGAGTTTACGAGTTGTGTTTGAGAACATAGGAGTTAGATCATTGGGAAACTTGTGTCCCCTTCTCTACTACACCCCACTTTTCGCAAAATTGAGAGCATGTACCAAGTTTAACAGAGAATTTATCACAGCAATAGTTCAGGTACGCACTTGTCTCATGTCCACCTAACAACCGTTTCTTGTTTTTTTGGAGGGGGAGGGGAGCCAAAATCGAGAATTTCCTGTAATCATGTTAGCCTTCCTGATGAGGGAGACTAAAGTTCAGGGCATTGTGGTTCTTTGAAGTTGTGCTGCGTCTAGGATTTGTTGGGGGAAGCTCAGCCTAGAAATTTCCCCAAAACAGCGCACACTGCCCATTCCCCCCCCCCCCGGACTGGGATGTAGGACTAAATCAGAGCAGGTAGTTTAAAGATGAATAAGATGTATACTTTGTCTTAGGTTTATTTTCTTGTGAGAAAAATTGAGGAAACAAATCAAGGCCCTCTAGAAACCGACTTCTTGTGGAAGGCTCAAGCCCCCTCCCCTCCCCAAACTTTGAGAGAATATCTCTTTAAATCAATCCAGGAACATCAAGATTCCTACGACGAGAACGATTTCCGTGATATCACCGATATGCGCATCGCGGACATCAAAGAGAAAGAGCGGACTGGGCCTGCTCCGACCATCACCCACCAACACATCTGGCGGGGTATCCTGGACTTGTTTGGCGCTGGCACGGACACATCTTCAAACACCTTACTGTGGCTGATATCTTTCGTGCTCAAATACCCCGAAGTACAAGAGAAGGTATAAAACGTGCGCAAATATTTTGCAGATACTCAATATGTAATTTCTTCTTCAAGCAAATTTGAATTTTCAATTCTGATTGGTCCACCCATGGCAACTGTGTGATATTGTATGGTTCATATAAAAGCCTGCACCATTGCGCTGTTTTTTCACTCCAAAAGCAAAACATGCAGCTGCCACATTGGTAGTAAATTTAAAGGCAGCGCATTTGCGCGCACACCTTTACTGCGTGTCAAGTTAACTTGAAAATAAATTTGTTGTCACGCTTGTGGAACACGGAATCATGCAGTGCATCTACATGTCCCCAATCCCACTTGGCCTTGGGCCTTGTGACGTAAGGGACACAGACGGGCTTTTAGTTATCAAACGAGTGCGAGCGACCAGGGATTGGCCAATCAGAATTGAGAATTTGTGCTTGCTTGAAGACAAATGCATTCATTCTCCATTTTTGGAATTTATCACCGCTTGTAGTCAGCGATGTCATAATGTAGGACTGTAGTTGTCAAAATGATTCAAAGCTTACAATATTCATGTACATTTGTGACGCATTGCATTCTGAGCTGTATGGTTTGGACCAAAGCAGCAGGCTTTCCTGCAATGCCGTAATAAACCTCAAGTTCTTTGCAAATTCCTTTAGAGCATTAATGTGCAGAAGAATATCGTTGCTAATATTTAAACGATCAGTTCATTAATATCAAAATGTAATAAGAGTTCATCCCAGCATTGTCGCCATTTTATTCATTTTATTTTATTTCAACCACATCAAACAGCGACCAAATCACCAATTACAGAATAGTACGTGAAAATTAAATAATATATTTATGTATAAGAAATTTAATTAACAAATAAATAACTAACACCCCAAAACCCCCAAAATTCAAAAAAGACATTACAATTAAATAATACAATTAAAATTGCATGGATAACACAAAAGCTGGACATTTATAAAACATTCCACATAAAATTGGATTAATTAGATAAAACTGCTTGGTAGAGCTGCTTAGGAAAATTTCCAAGGCTTGTAACACCGAACACATCACACCTCCCATGGAGTCGGTTGTAGGTCAAGGAGATTCTGGAGACAAAGCCACGCTTTATGACCTCAACACGACTCTGTGGGACATGTAAGATTTGCTCGTTAGCAAGCCTTGTCCGTCTGCTAGGTGCATGTAAGTCAAATGGCTTAGCATCGGTGACATTGAGAAGATTGTGAAAATTTTGCATTTCTGCTAGGTAATACTTACAAAAACACACCCATATGGCTGGATTCCAACTTTGGTCTCTAGTTCTACATGAGAAACTACTTTGGTGACTGCTATAAAAGCATAAACTCTTGATGACTTACCTCGTTGCCCAATCAATAACTTTGGCTCGTAGATCCAGCAAGAGATTAATGAAGTGGTGGGAAGCGACCGTCAGCCATCTTGCGGGGACCGTCCCAGCATGCCCTACACCAATGCAGTCATCAATGAAGTCCAGCGCCTACGTCCCGTGGCACCGT